>NC_091630.1:31021432-31324463 GCF_027580195.1 Bos mutus | reverse complement strand
AAGTTGACCACTGAGCTGGACCCAAGAAACTAGAAGGTCCTCACTGCCTCCTTTGTTCTTGAAATGCACATTTTTCCCACCATATCTGCAGTGACAGTAATTTTTGATGATGAAGCCTTGAGAGAGTACTCTGTTGCACAAACTATCTGGATTTGACTGACCCCAGTTAAGTCCTGTATATAAACTCTTACTATTCTTGCAGCTGTGGAGATCTTCTTGTCTTTCAGCTGCCCAAGACAAGCACTGTTCCTTTGCTTGTTAAAACCATCAGCTAAAAATGTGTAGTGCTCTCCTTCTTGCTTCCGTCTCTCCTTGCCTTCCACGTAAGAAGGCCTGTTTGTGAACCAACATATGGCAAAACAGAGAAATCAGTTCTCTTGTAAGTTTAAAAACATTTTCCTTAGGGGAATAATTTAGAACAAGTAGAATAGTTGAAGAACCAAGCTAGTCCTCAGATAGGAGGAAAAAAAAGTTAGATGAAGTACAGGTGATCCTGTGCTTTCCAGGTGAAATACATTTGGATTCCCAGCTCTGTGTGAGAGGAGGCTGTAAAGCTCCACCCAGATTTAAAGTGATTACGAACTTTTTTCCCCCCTGGACAAAATCCTGATGTGGTTTCAGAATTCCCACCACTGAGTTAGGTTCAGGATGTCAAAGTGTTTACTATATCATCAAAAATGGCATATAATAGTGAAACATAAGTTTCCCATGGCCACACAGAGAAACTTACAAAGTAGAATGTTTCCTCTGCCCCTGGGAGGGACATATATGAAGCCAAGAGTGAACCAAATAAGAAACTTTTGGTGATGAGTCAAGAATTGCATGGAGGCAATTATTAATAACATGGATAAATATCCTGATATCAAACAGGAGGTAGGGACACAGGTTTGGATGGGAATCATGATTCTTGTGAAAGAAAAGTCACCAATTCTCTCTCCAGCCATGGTTTTGCAATTCCTAAATCCTCCAGACCTTTCATAAAGTCTTTCACTCTGAAAGATGAGAAAATCCTGAACTGCTAGCGATTACAAAATAGTATGTGGTAGAACAAGGACTCGTACTTGATATGGTTCAGTTTTAGAAAATTTAATACATTTTTTTACACCCCTGAGTTTCTAGACAGAGACTCATATGTTCTAAGAAACAGAATGTTGAAATCTTTTTTCAGGAATTTATCTAAGGTTATCTAGAAGGAACACTGGTGTGTTTAAAAATAAGTTGAAACTACTGAAAACTAAAGACAACCTGATAAATAGCATCTGTGAGGAGAGACATAGTTTAATTGGATATCAGAATTGAAAGCACCAGGATTATCAATAGTTTGAAAATAAATACCAATTGTGAAATTAAAAACTGACTGAAACTATTTCTTGACTGATTTTTTTTTTTTTTTAACTGCTGCCAATTTCTGCCAATAGGGATTTTCCTAAACCTCTCAAAGACTGGAGTAATTACATGATCTTTAATTGAGATATATCAAATTAATTATATTTTAAAGCATTTTGCCTTTTGTTCTAATGCAAAAAATTATTAATATTACTATCTTCAAGATATGTTATATTAAGCCTCCGAGTATTCCCTTTCTAAATCTTTTTCTCAAGATTGAAAAATGCATATATATATATATATATGAATACCACATGTATAAATCTCAGAACTAAATTCATCTAAAATTTATCATTTAATAAACACTTCATAGTATGTGAGGGAAGTGGTCAGTGTCACAGAAAATTCAAAAAATATATATATACATATATGTATATATAGTAACTAGAGAGTTTATACTCTAGTGGATAAATAAGACATGGAAACAAATATTTATAATGCAATATATAAAGTGGTAAATGTTAATGCTAGACTGATAAATTATAAAAGTTAAGTAATTACAACCTCACTTCCAGGCACAGGAATCACAGAAAATTTTGTGGAGGGGAAAGCTGGCAAAATGGATTTTGAAAGATGAATGTCATTTAAATAAAGAGAAATGGAAGAAAGGGCTTTCTAAGAAGAAAAGTCACAGGAGCAAATCAAACAGGTGAAAATGTGAGTTATGCAGAACCAAAAATTTAAATTTTGTGAGAAATTAGAGCAACATTGCATAATAGAACCTTCTGAGAGTAAAAATATCCACTGTGTGTGGTGTCTAATGCAACCGCAACTAGTCACATATGGTTATTCAGCACTTGAGTGTAGCTAGTGTGACCAAGGAGCTAAATTTATAAGTGCATTTAATTTTAGTTACTTTAACTTGAAATTTCAATAGCCACACATGTCTGGTGAATATCACATTGGACAGAGCAACCCTAGAGTGTGTGAACTGTGATAAATAAGGCTAAGTTCAGTTTGTGGACTTGGGTTAATTAATTATAACTTTATGTCTTTTCATACAGTAGATCCTAATGTGCTTAGTCTCTCAGTCGTGTCCAACTCTTTGCATTCTCATGAACTGTTGCCCACCAGGCTCCTCTGTCCATGGGGATTCTCCAGGCAAGAATACTGCAGTGGGTTGCCATGCCCTCTTCCAGGGGACCTTCCCAACCCAGGGATAGAATCCAGGTCTCCCAAGTTGCTAGCGGATTCTTTATTGCCTGACCACCAGGGAAGCCCATAAATACTAGAGTGGGTATCTATCCCTTCTCCAGGGGATATTGCCGACCCGGAATCAAACCCTGGTATCCTGCATTGCAGGCTGTTCCTTACCAACAGAGATACCAGGGAAATCCAGTAGACCCTAATATTATTATTTAAACTTGTTCAGAAATATATGTGATTTAATGGAATTAAAACAAACATTGGGATGAAAGTTAGAAGATCTCAGTTCTAGAAAGTCAAAGTTAAAGTGTTAGTCGTTCAGGCTTCCCTGGTGTCTTGGACAATAAAAAATCTGTCTGCTATGCAGCAGATCCAGGTTTGATCCCTGGGTGGGGAAGATCTCCTGGAGAAGGGAATGGCTATCCACTCCAGTTTTCTTGCCGGGAGAATTCTATGGACAGAGGAGCCGGGCAGGTTACAGTCCATGTGACCACAAAGAGTTTGAACATGACTGAGTTCTAGACCTGACATAAAATTGACCATTTGAATGTTTGCAAATGACTAAATATTTGTCAGCATTGCGATCATCACCTACTAATGGCTGAATTGAAATACATGAGCTTAAATTTTTAAGCATTCAAAATAAGTAAATTTAGGCAAAGACTTTACTTTTGAGAAATAATGCTTTAACAGTGAAAACAAAGCTTGACTCTAAGCACATTTCTGTTTCCACAAATATTGTCAAATTTCTTTGATTATGTTGTTGAATCACAGTAATTGCTGACTCAGATGGTTAAGAATCTGCCTGCAATGCCCAAGACACAGATTCGATCCTTGGATCAGGTAGATCCCCTAGAGAAGGAAATGGCAACCTACTCCAGTATTCTTACCTGGAGAATACCATGGACAGAGGAGCCAGGGGGGCTACAGCTCAAGGTCGCAGAGTTGGACACAACTGAGTGACTAACACTTTCACTTTCATATTTTTGCATTAGTATTTGCACCATACTCTGGAAGACAACATTTACTGATATAATAGATGAATACCCAGCCCATAACTGACTGCTATCATAATGTTGATTTATTTAGTAAAGGATGCATATGCCATAATTAGGATCTTTAAACATGAAGAAAAGCACATGAGAATAGTTGGTCTCCATTTATATCATAGAAGATCAATGACATTATAATAATGATTGTGTTATTTGCTAAAAAGTTATGTTCACCATCTTTTCTATCACTTATATTAAATGGTGTAGGAAGAGGACCAAAGGCAGAAAAATATGATTCATTTTTGTGTATAATATGTGACAATGATAAAAAATGAATACTAATAACTAAAATGGGAAACCTAAGTTAACTAATGAATTGTCAGATATGAATTTCATTTTAGTGATTTTTCCCTTGCCTATTTACAGCATCTTTACCACAATTTAATTAGGTATATTACTCTTAAAGGAACTAATATGTCCAAGAGGGAAACAGTGTAAAAAATTTGTTCTAACATTAAGTTTATGAATCTAAGAGCCTTATATTTGTAACATCTGACACATGAATATGTTCTTGTAAATTTTTCATATAACAGAGAATTATATTATATAAAAAGTGAAAACTTACTGTTGAAGCAAACATAATAGCTTGATGCACATGGCTCCATCATTTTCCTAAGTGTACTTAGAAATATATTGAATTCACATAAAGGGATTATACTGTATATTCTTATTTTACCTAATAATATATCTTGTCAATCTCTTCATACCCATTTATAGACATCTAGATATATTTATTATGACATAGTATGCCTTTGTAAAACTTTGTCATATTTTATTTAATCCTTAAATAATGATGAACATTTTTTTCCATGACCTAATAACTTTGCAGAGATGCAACCTCCAAATACCATCACAATGGACAGTAGGATATAACATATGAATTAGGGGGAGGGGACATAAAATTCCGTCTATAGCACTGATAATATTTTAGTCATGTTATATTTTTGTTTTCAATATAGTAATTTAATAATGTGTTCTATTAACAATCCTGATACATTTCCTTCACTCAATAAAGCAAATCATTTTTCTGAACAATACTGTCCAGTATTATCCATTATGCTGTGCTCTTTAATTTCATTATTCAAAATAATCCTCATGAAAAACTTTAGTTAAGAAAGTTGATATTTCTGTTCCATATAAACAACTAAATCACTCCTAGTAGTCTTATCAAGTGGTATACATCAAAAGAACATAAAAGTTTATTTGATGAATAAATCAATAATTTATAAACTTCAAATATTTGGATTTGGTTGTACTAAAATCAAATTACATTTCAAAAGCTTAATATAGTCACATAATTAAAATATGAAAGTACCTCATGGTAAGTCTATAAAACCTTCCCAGACTGAAAGCATTTCCTCCACTACAGATTCCTCACAGGTGGCACTTCAGTATCAGGTGTACTTTGGAATACAGCCGTGATTGTATCTTCTAACTTCGACATGTCTTCCATAACATTAATACCTCCCCAAGCTCCTGTAAAAACCCCTGCTTTTCTGTGGATGGTGGGCATGATAGGCAAACACCACCTCTCTTTTCCCATTTTTTAAACTGCTCTCAACAATGATCTTTCATTTTCTTTCTTAAAAATAAAAACCATCTTCTCTCCTTCATGTTCTCCATATTTCTGGATGACTCAGTGTCTGTGTGGACAATCCTTCCAGCACCCTGGTTTCTTTGTTTGTACCTTCATCTCTAGGAAAACACTTTATTTTCCTTACATTTCCACTGACTACGTCAGTGGCCACAGGTTAGACATTATCATCACCCTCTGAACTGCTGCATCTGGCTTGACTATCTCAGTTCTCCAAATATTTTATCCCAATACATTACACCTTTTTGTCTAACATAATTAAGGGTCTCAGTCTCATTATCTCTCTTCATTGTCCTTTCTACCTTTGACTTTCCTTTCCCATCCAATTTCCTGGAACTTCATCTCAAATCTATATTTGCCAATACTCATAATTCCATTGTGTGTTCAAAATTTAAGGAAACTAATTAGGGAGCTATTGCAGCAATCTAATTTTAATTGAATATAAAATCTGAACAATTATATGTTTGTTTAAATATATGCTACGAACGACCTCATTTTGCCAAAAAAATAAAATGCAGAGATATTCATTTTCCCTTCTTTATATTCCTATGTTCCAATCATGTAGAATTTTTATTTTCATCAAATTTTACCTTTCTCTCCATTCACCCACCCAACTTGACATGGCTAAATTCTATTCACACCTTAAATGTCAGATCAGTGATACTTTTCTTAGCTTGAACAATGAATGAAATGTCTTTTAATATGCTGCATTGAATCCTATAGTCTTGTATCCTAGCTATGATAATGCTCTGTTGTAATTATCTGGATTTTGTTTCATTTTTTTTCTATTCCACAGAATTATAAAATCTCTGAAGACAAAAATTTTGCCCAACTTTGTATATCTGTTAGTCTTTCAGGTAATAGTGCAGTGTCCAACACAGAGAAGTCATGCAATAAATCTTAATTAAGTGAATAAATAAATAACTCTATTAATCAGTTAGAGATTCAGTATCAGATTAACAAATAACAGACAACTGAACTAACTTGAGAGTCAGTAAATTAAGTTTCCAAGGGTAAACAATTACTGAAAATATTAGTTAATGGTATTAAAAAAAATAAGAGATCAAGCCTTAGAGTATTCAATTTCCAATAACATTTTTCTTGTGCTGGTGTGGTTCTGCATACGGCAAGACCCCTGGCACCACATTCAAATACAGAAACTCCCCCTAGTGGGCTTGGTGAAGCACCCTGCACTTTGCAAACTGTGTCCTTTGGCTTCCTTTGGACATCTGAAAACTGTTATCTTGCCGTTTATGCAACTGTGAATGATATGGAAAGCTCACCTAGGCTTTTGAGTATAAAATGTAAAACAATCTGGTATTTCATCCACGCAAAATATTTAAAATTAACTTACATTGATTACTGTCAAATGATCATAAAATTAAAGTTCCTTACACATGTTTTACTTTATTCTGTTAAACTCATTATATGAATAGACATTGTTCTTAAAAAGTACCTCAATTTCTTCCAGAATTAGCATTTTTGTTTGTTTTTATTTAATGCCACAAAATCTAAACTACATTATCTCTTGATTTGGTATGGTGAGTTTCATTTTTATCTAGTTAGTATAAATTAATTTGTCTTTTCAATATACATTGGTTTGAAAATAAAGTATCATAATAAAGTACATACATTGAAATAAAGTATCATAATTTAGATAACAGCAAATGTTTGCATTTTTTTGTTTCTAATAGTGCCTAATGTGGTTAGGATTATAGAAGGGCATATGTTTATTTATAGTGAGATGACTGATCTAGAAATATAAACAATAACACATAAAACACTCATGGATTCAACTACATATAACTAAAGGTGTTATGGGGACAAAAATGTAAGTACTGAGTTCTTTGTAAAGCAAATGCAATTAATGTAAATTTTATAAAAAGATTAACTTATTTCTTGTAAGACATAACCAGATGTATGCACTTAAGGCAAAGTTAAACAGCAGAAGATATATTATTTAACAAAGCAAATTCCAGTGTCATTGAAGAAATACTGGCTAAAAGTTCACAATCTGATTTAATCCAAGTTGTGGGTTATTTACTCTTTTGGATCAGGTTCTCCCAGGACAGACTCTGAGGCAAGCATTTGTCTCCATATCCTAAAATGTCCATTAACAAAGAACATGGATTTAGGAACCAAATGATTGATAATGGGAGTGTTCCCACTGGAAACCAGAAAAGGACGTGGAAAAGCAGGACAGGAAAGCAAGGTCTGTTTAGGGTGAGACAAGTGAGGCACTATACTCAGGAGCAAAGTATAAGGGGGTAACATGGATGGACCTGGAGACTCATTCTGAGTGAAGTAAGTCAAAGAAAACTGTCTTAGGATATTTGACATATACACACCACTACTAGAGAGTATTAAAAAGCAGAGACAGACATCACTTTGCCAACAAAGATCCGTACAGTCAAAGCTATGGTTTTTCCAGTAGTCATGTACAGATGTGAGAGTTGGACCATAAAGAAGGCTGAGGGCCAAAGAATTGAAGCTTTTGAACTGTGGTGCTAGAGTCCAAGAGTCCCTTGGGCTGCAAGGAGAGCAAACAACTCCTAAAGAAAATCAACCCTGAATATTCATTGGAGGGACTGATGCTGAAGATGAAGCTCCAATACTTTGGCAGCCTGATGCAAAGTGCCAACTCATTGGAAAATATCCTGATGCTGGGAAAGATTGAGAGCAAGAGGAAAAGGGGGTGACAGAGGATGAGATGGTTGGATAACATCACCAACTCAATGGGTGTGAATTTGAGCAAATTCTGGGAGATGTGAAGGACAGGGAAACCTGGCCTGCTGCAATCCATGGGGTTCCAAAGAGTCAAAAATGACTTACCAACTAAACAACAACAATGTATAAAATAGATAACTAATTAGAAGCTACTGTATAGCACAGGGAACTCCACTCAATATTCTGTAATGCCCTATATGGGAAAAGAATCTTAAAAAAAAAAAAAAAAGGAGGTTATAGTATACTGTATACAGTACAACTGGTTCACTTTGCTGTACACCTAAAACTAACACACCATTGTAAATCAACTATACTCCAATAAAATTTCTTTTATAATCATGCAATATTATATATAAATCAAAATTAATACAAAAGTGCATGATGAAAAATATGTCCATTTTTTAAACAAAGCACACTGCTGTGCTGCTCTCTGCTTTATAAACCTCAGCTATTGGCACAACAGGAAGGGACAATTTCAATGAGCCCCAAGGTTCCAGCTCTCCTGCCAAGTAAGTTTGTGACAATAGCATGCAGAGATTGAACAACACAGGACTTCATAATGTCATTTTTAAATCATAAAACTTGTAGTAACTAATTCCACTTGGTTTGAAATATGGGAGATTATTTTGGTAAGTATACATATGGGTACACATTTTCCTTTTGCCACCAACTCCAATATGGATCAGCATGATACAAGGAGCAGAGAAAAGAAGCTAAGCAGGATGTGACTTTAGGTGATAGTTCAAACCCACTTAATCCCTTGAGAAAAACTGGAATATAAAGTACAGTTGGCCCTCAGCATCCACATGTACACCATTCATGAAATCAATCAATCACCATAGAACTTGACCCTGTGAATACAGAGAGCTCAGCTGCACTACAGGTACTTGAGCAGCCTCAGAATCTGCTGTCTGCGGAGGAGTCCTGGAACCAACACCTCCTGGATACTTATCGATGGCCATACAAATTACAGCTTGTCTATTCTGAGACAAAGGGTCTGGAAATTTTATTCCTCCATACCAGGAAAGCATCTTCAATAAGGCACCTCCAGGAGAAGGTGCTTTATTGCAAAGATGCCCAAGGACAATCTTCTCAAGAAAGGTGCAGGTGCAAACCTGAGCAGTAAGCCTCACAGACATCGTGAAGAAAAGGATCTGACCAGGGCAACAATTTCGTTTATTTTAGTTGCCTGCTAAATTTATTTTGTGACTGTCCACAAGCAATTCATACTCCCTGAAAATAATATCCATCTTGAATACCTCACAGATCTGGTATAAATAACAAATGTAAAGTAGTAAATTAACCTACCATTCTGAAATTTGGTCCATTAATAGAGAACACAAACATAGGAATCAGCAAGCGAGCCTAAAAGAAGTCTGAGTAATGATATAATATTACAAATTACACACATTGAAACTCACACACTATTCACAGTAGTGGATCTCATTTTCTCTCTGGGACCCTATTTCTTATTATATTGAAATAATGTTACAGAATTTAGTTGTGTGGTTTCCAAGCTCCTACATAATAAAGAAGTAAATGAAAAAGAAGGTAGGAGACTGCCACAGATAGATCTGCAGAGAGTTTAAAGAGACAGAAATGAGACATGACCATCTGCCAAAAAAGTGTCAGTTATAAAGATGATAAAAATCATATAAATGACCCCAAGTAGCAAATCAATTTGTATTCATTAATATAACTATACTCGCACAAATACATGGGACTTGCCAGGGGGCTCAGTGGGTAAAGAATCCACCTGAAATGCAGGAGATACAGGAGACACCAGTTTGATCCCTGAGTCAGGAAGCTCCTCCGGAGGAGGGAATGGCAACTGATTCCAATATTCTTGCCTTGAGAATCCCATGGAGAGAGGAGCCTGTCAAGCTACAGTCCATAGGGTTTCAAAGAATCGGACATGACTGAGCATGCATAAAAATACAAGTGTATATGTGTACTCATTATCACTTCATTTCAAAAAAATTTATGAACCTCACAAAAATTGCTATTTTTTGAGTTTTCTTTTAATTGGAGGATAACTGCTTTACAATGTTGTGATGGTCTCTGCTGTACATCAATGTGAATGAGTCATATACATATATATATATATATATATATATATATCTCCCCTCCCTCTTGAGCCTCCCCTCTTCATTCCACTCCAATTCCTCACAGAGCATCAGGCTGGTCTCTCTGTGTTATACAGCATCTTCCTGCTAGTTATCTATTTTACACATGATATTGAGTGTGTGTGTGTATATATATATATATTTCAGTACTCACAGAGAATTCTAAAGAAAGGAAGAAGAATAGAATTGTCCAGAGGGGTAAGAAGTAGTGATGATCAGGGGGTGAGGTTTGTAGAGTCAGAATGGAAGGAATCTGCCCATTCACATCTTCAGGCATTCAGGCCACCAAGCTCTCAGACCACCTGGGCACCTCCCTCATCACCAGATCTAGTGGGTAAAAGTTCCTGGGATTAGGAGCTGGTGGGTGACTTTTTTGTGGCAGAAGCAGAAACTGTGTGTTGTCTTAGTGGTAGCATGTTCTGGTAATAACCAGTGACTACTACTACTACTAAGTCACTTCCGTCATGTCCGACTCTGTGAGACCCCATAGACAGCAGCTCCCCATCCCTGGGATCCTCCAGGCAAGAACACTGGAGTGGGTTGCCATTTCCTTCTCCAATGCATGAAAGTGAAAAGTGAAAGGAAGTTGCTCAGTCGTGTCAGACTCTTAGCGACCCCATGGACTGCAGCCTTCCATGCTCCTCCATCCATGGGATTTTTCAGGCAAGAGTACTGGAGTGGGGTGCCATTGCCTTCTCCAACCAGTGACTAGGAGACTGTTATTCAATAATGGAGATGATATTGAGGAAAATACTACACACCTTTAGAAAAAGGAAAACTGCTTCATTGAGGCAGTTTTTTTTCCCCCCCTTCATCTAGTCAAAATCTCTGGGGAATACCTAAATGAAGGAAGGTTTTAATGCAAGTGAAAAGAGTCTGAACCACTCAAACAGAGAATTCAAACATTTGACAATTTCTTTCTATCTTAAACCAGGTAAGCATTATGAAACTGTTACTATTTGTGGGGCTAAAGAATATAAATTAATTCTGGCCAACAGAGGCAAAGTGAGAATTCATTATAGAGATCTTGATATCTTGGAGTCAGTCACAAAATTGAAAAAGATGAAAAAAATAAACATATAGAAGTGAGAAACCAGAGAAATTGGAAATTCCATGTAGTAGGAAGTAATCTAGAGCAGTATTTTATTTTCACAACTATGCCTCAGTTCAGTTCAGTCGCTCACTCATGTCTGACTCTTTGTGACCCCATGGACCACAGCATGCCAGGCCTTCCCTGTATATCACCAACTCCCTGAGTTTACCCAAACTCATGTCCATTGAATCAGTGATGCCATACAACCATCTCATCCTCTGTCATCCCCTTCTCCTCCTGCCTTCAATCTTTCTGAGCATCAGGGTCTTTTCAGATGAGTCAGCTCTTCGCATCAGGTGGCCAAAGTATTGGAGTTTCAGCTTTAACATCAGTCCTTCCAATGAACACTCAGGACTGATCTTTAGGATGGACTGGTTGGATCTCCTTGCAGTCCAAGGGACTCTCAAGAGTCTTCTCCAACAAGTTAGCCTTGTCTAACGCAATGCCATGTAGGGCCACCCAAGATGAATGGGTCATGGTGGGGAGTTCTGACAAAATGAGGTCCACTGGAGAAGGGAATGGCAAACCACTTCAGTATTCTTGCCTTGAGAACCCCATGAACAGTATGTAAAGGCAAAAAGTTAGGAAACTGAAAGATGAACTCCCCGAGTTGGTAGGTTCCCAATATGCTACTGAAGTTCAGTGGAGAAATAACTCCAGAAAGAATGAAGAGACATTCATTGTTTTGCCAAAGCAAAAACAACACCCAGTTGTGGATGTGACTGGTGATAGAAGCAAGGTCTGATGCTTTAAAGAGCAATATTGCATATGAACCTGGAATGTTAAGTCCATGAATCAAGGCAAATTGGAAGTGGTCAAACAGGAGACGGCAAGAGTGAACGTCAATATTTTAGGAATCAGCGAACTAAAATGGACTGGAATGGGTGAATTTAACTCAGATGACCATTATATCTACTACTGTGGACAAGAATCCCTTAGAAGAAATGGAGTAGACATCACAGTCAACAAGAGAGTCCGAAATGCAGTACTTGGATGCAATCTCAAAAACAACAGGATGATCTCTGTATGTTTCCAAGGCGAACCATTCAATATCACAGTAATCCAAGTCTATGTCCTGACCAGTAATGCTGAAGAAGCTGAAGTTGAACAGTTTTATGAAGACCTACAAGACCCTTTAGAACTAACACCCCAAAAAGATGTCCTTTTCATTATAAGGGACTAGAATGCAAAAGTAGGAAGTCAAGAAACACCTGGAGTAACAGGCAAATTTGGCTTTGGAGTATAGAATGAAGCAGGGCATAGGCTAATGGAGTTTTGCCAAGAGAACGCACTGGTCATAGCAAACACCCTCTTCCAACAACACAACTATGCTAAATCAGTTCAAATAATTTTTCAGTCTTTGGGACACTGTTAAAGATTCAAAGGATCTGAAATAAATTACAATTAAAAAAGCTATGTTGTGTGCCTATATATGACTAGGGATCTTCAGAAACCTTGACAGACAGCTCTGTAAAGACTGAAGCCAAGGAGGCCAAGGTAATAACCAGAAAGGAAATCAAAGTGTGGGAACCAGAAAAAAAAAAAAAAAAAGATTATGTGGTACAAACAGAAATACAGAAGTGAAAACAAACAAAAATTTGAAAATATTGTTTAAGTCTCTCAAAAGCTATCAAGTACACACTGGTTGGACAGGAGTCATATGCAGTCCAGGGCAGAGGAATTTCTGAATAATGTCCAATAACATTATATGAGAACCAGGGACAAAATGAGAGTGAAAGATAAGCAAGTCAGAAGGCCCTGAACTGTTATGAGAGCTGAGATGCGATTTGAATTCAATCTTCTTGTCAACCAAAGCATAAGAGTCAGATCAGACAGAGATCTAGCTTCCACCATACAGAAATGGATGTTAGACCAACCTGAAACTTAATATAATAGGAACAAAAAATTGATGTTAATGCCTATTTATTTAAGTCATAAAAACAATTTTTTAAATATAGGAAATATGTGCTATGTTTTGGAGCAGTTTCTATTCAAAATAATTAGTCTCAACAATACATAAATAATAATATTCTCAGATAATTGGAAAATTCCTTGATTCAAAAGGAGTTTATCCCAGAGTTATGAATACCTGAAAAAATACCTGTGTTATTGATATGATATTTACCACATAATTGAAAAGTCATGCCAAAATTGCATACATGATCTACAGAACACTAGAAATTGATAGGGCTATGCAACTACAAAATATTTAAATTCAATGTTTAGAAGTCAGTGTGCTTCTAGTATTCTATATTCATTAATTTTCTAATAAATGGATGCATTGAGATATTTCCAAGTGATGTAAATAACCACAGGTTTTGATTGCAACTCCTACTGAAGTAAAAATTGGCTTGCTTTGCAAAGGGAAGATGGAATAAACATTACAGGTAAACTGAATATTCATCTTTGCTATGTATATGAAGACTGTCAATTTCAGGATTCTTCTACATACAAGTTATATAAATATCACCAAATAGTTGATGCAAAGCTGTTTATTTGAGCAAGAGCTTAACTTATTCATCAACAAGTTAACAGCATGTTCTTTCCCCCTGCCCCTTCCTGACTCAGCTCTCCCAGGGTCTCTCTATGTGTTAGCTGATTAGTATGATTTCCAGATATTAGGACATCATATCAAGGATACAATTTTATAATTTGTGTTGAAAATTAGCTTTCATATAAATGACACAAATTAGTTGCAATAGTAGGTATATTTTTCTTGTGTTTAATATATCAGCAGTTTTTCCATTCACTGAATAGTCCAAAGCACTCAAAACCTTGCTTGGCTAGACCTAGGTAGTATGCCTATTCTCTTTCTTGGGAAAACTGATCCATGTGAAATTCAGTGTCCTCTTTTAACCTGTACTATTAAAAAAAAAAAAAATTAAAAATGCAGGGGCCTGCTCCATCTATTTAGATTCAGTGGGATGTCAGGTTATTTTGATGAACACTAAAATCTTAAAAATTCACCTGTTTGTGGCAAAGAAAAATGCACTCGTTACTTCCAGAGAGAAAACCATTCAACATTATCAGAATTTGACTAACACAAAATCATAATCTGCCAGGAAACAGTGATACTGTCATAACATCTTTCTTTAGCATTTTGCAGAATGAGCAGCAAGCATCTTAAAAAGCCATAAATAGTAGGAAGGTTTTCAACATGAATTCCACATTACCAGAAAACTTACTGTATTTTCCTGCATATTTTTTCCTTACATGTTCTATTTTCTTAAATATTTAGAATAGACACACATACAATTGAATGCCCTGCTCAAGCCTTCCTATTTTTTTTCTTCTGCATTTGAGTAGGCTGCCCTGAGTATAATATGTCTTACCCACACCAGATCAGACAAATGTCAGGCTAAAAGGAAAGCCAATTGCTTGCCTCTGTACAGAGCAGCAAGCAAAAAGAACCAATCAGCAAGAAAGTTGTTAATACTAAACTAAATTTAGACCCAAGCAGCCCAAGTGGCTGCCAGTGACTGCCCTTATTTCCCTTATTTACAGGTACTAAAAATATTTAACCAAAGAGGGTCAAATTACTTGAGAATAATCTCAAAACAAAATGAGAGCAAAGATATTTTTAATATGTGTTCATGTTTATATTACCAGATAATACTTTCTCACCTTCAGCTTCATCATTAGTCCTTCCAATGACTATTTAGGATTGATTTCCTTTAAGATTGACTGCTTCGATTTCCTTGCAGTCCAAGGGACTCTCAAGAGTCTTCTTCAGCACCACAGTTCAAAAGAATCAGTTCTTCAGCAGTCAGCCTTCTTTATGGTCCAAGTCTCACATCCACACATGACTACTGGAAAAACCATAGCTTTAACTATACAGATCTTTATCAGCAAAGTGATGTCTCTGCTTTTTAATATGCTGTCTAGGTTGGTCATAGCTTTTCTTCCAAGGAGCAAACGTCTTTTAATGTCATGGCTGCAGTCACCATCTCATTGATTCTAGAGCCCAAGAAAATAAAGTCCCTTATTGTTTCCACTTTTCCCCTTTATTTTTCATGAAGTGATGGGACTGGATGTCATGATTTTCTTTTTCTGAATGTTGAGTTTTAAGCCAGCTTTTTCACTCTCTTCTTTCACCTTCTTCAAGAGGCTCTTTAGTTCCTCTTCACCTTCTGCCATTAGATTGGTGTCATCTGTATATCTGAGTTTAGTGATATTTCTCCTTGCAATGACTATATATTATGATAAATATTCCAACAGGATTTCCTTTATGTTCCTACCAGAACATAAAAGGTCATTTTGCTCAAAACAAGAGGAATAATAAATTTATTCTGCAAAAGGGAAAAAATAATCACCTGATTATAGTTTGAAGCCTATTCTGGAGTTTTCCATGTAGATCAGATCAGATCAGATCAGTCGCTCAGTCGTGTCTGACTCGTTGCGACCCCATGAATCACAGCACGCCAGGCCTCTCTGTCCATCACCAACTCCCGGAGTTCACTGAGACTCACGTCCATTGAGTCAGTGATGCCATCCAGCCATCTCATCCTCTGTCGTCCCCTTCTCCTCCTGCTCCCAATCCCTCCCAGCATCAGAGTCTTTTCCAATGAGTCAACTCTTCGCATGAGGTGGCCAAAGTACTGGAGATTCAGCTTTAACATCATTCCTTCCAAAGAAATCCCAGGGCTGATCTCCTTCAGAATGGACTGGTTGGATCTCCTTGCAGTCCAAGGGACTCTCAAGAGTCTTCTCCAACACCACAGTTCAAAAGCATCAATTCTTCGGCGCTCAGCCTTCTTCACAGTCCAACTCTCACATCCATACATGACCATAGGAAAAACCACAGCCTTGACTAGACGAACCTTTGTTGGCAAAGTAATGTCTCTGCTTTTCAATATGCTATCTAGGTTGGTCATAACTTTCCTTCCAAGGAGTAAGCGTCTTTTAATTTCATGGCTGAAGTCACCATCTACAGTGATTTTGGAGCCCAGAAAAATAAAGTCTGACACTGTTTTCACTGTTTCCCCATCTATTTCCCATGAAGTGATGGGACCAGATGCCATGATCTTTGTTTTCTGAATGTTGAGCTTTAAGCCAACTTTTTCACTCTCCACTTTCACTTTCATCAAGAGGCTTTTTAGTTCCTCTTCACTTTCTGCCATAATGGTGGTAACAAAATTAGGGGAGAAAATATAAGGAAAAGGGAGTAGCATACATTTAAATATGGTAGAAATGCATATATTGTTCAAATGATTTGAAGGACATATTGATATATAGACGGAGGAATTTTATGTAAGAGAGTATAATAATCTGAATTGTGTGTCAGAAAGATCAGTCTAAGTCCTCAGTAGTGAATACATTGAATGGGCTGGAATTTGTAGTGTTGAGGGCCTGCACAAAGTCAGTGATAATGAAATTCTAGGGAAACATGGATTTTAGTTATTAAGAATACAGAATAAGAAAGAACTGAGGGAAAGAAAGGAAACAGGCACAACTTCTAGGTTTCTGATTTTGTCTAGTGGCTGAGAAGTTATGATTCAAAAGTACTAGGGTTTAATTGCAAAATAAGGAGAGAAACTAAAGAAACATGGTAGAAAATACGAATATTTTAAATATCACTATCATCACCAGTTATAACTTTAAGAAACTGACCTATTTGACTACCTAAAATTGACTTTGGTTTTAAATCAATTAACGTCTTAGGCATCAGTAAAGTTAGATAGATACTTTTTGATATTGGTCAACCAGAGTCTACTATGGTTTACTAATCTGAAAACCAGCAATACATCCATTAAATAATATTAAGACCCCACAGGTCTCCCTCATCCTCCATAGATGAATTATGAATAAAACAAAACCAAAAGCTGTTTAAGAGATAACAAGAATTAAAGAATTTGCAGCAGATGGTACCAGCTGTGCACATTTAATTCCAGCTCAAACAATCTGCCAAATAGTTAGACAGAACTGCTTTTGCATGGGAAATTGGAGTGTCTCAGAGCCAAGGAGGAAATCAGAGAGCAGTATTTCTGGCATTAGTTATCAAACCTTTTATTATAATTAATGTTAGTGGACACAAACCGTCTTTCCTTTCCCTGCTTTCTTTGGACTCTGTGCATTTCGTCTTCCCTCTCTCCCCTTCTTTCTTTCAGAACACATATATATCTACACACACATACATATTCACACATATTTTTCATCAATTAAATAAAACATAACCTCAGATTTACATAGTTGAAGTGTTATAACCCAGATATTCATCAAACATGTATTAAAATGTATAGTTAACTGTTTGTTTTGGATATTTTAAAGTTACATTTGAAACAAATCCTAACATGTCTCAATACATTTATAAAGACATAAACAGTAAATAACAATGCAAAAATAAAGTAGTATATATGTCAAAGTATAATCTATATAGACAATACATATATATTTAAAGCCATTGGACAAATACAACATACTTGGAGAAACTAAGACCTGAATTCAGCATTGAATTTGGACAAGCAAATAAAAAATGTGTCAGAATTCAAGAGGACAATATCAGCTAAAACTCAGATGCAGAATGCAAATACGTTCGAAGTATACATTGATTAGAACTGACTCACTAGGAGGAGGAAACTTTCATGAACGGGCTAGACCATGAGATTTAAGACCATCAGTTTATCCTGATAATAATGATAATACCCAAGAATGCTGTTTCAGAAGGTAAGAGCCATAATAAAATGATCATACCCTGTGCATGACAGAATGAAGCAGAAGTTACAAGCCAATATGAGTAAGTAGTAGGTCCTTGCAATAGCATATGAATGAGATAATTAGTATGTGAACTTGCATGTTTGCAGTAAACGAAAAGGAACATAGTACAGAATAATATAAAAGAAGCATTTTCAGATATTAGGGTTGACTCTATAAGAAACATAAGGAAGAGAGAAGTGAAAAATGAGGCTTTGACTCTGAGTAATTGAATGAAAACAGCAGTGATTTCAGAGAAGTTCAATCAGAAGAAGCAAATTCAGGAAAGGAGGACTATACTGAAGAGGACAAGAGCACCGTTAGCTACGCTGTTCCTGAATGTCAGGGACAGAACAAAGCGTAATGGCCTGGGCTCAAGCTGGGGTTTGAGAGTTCTAGATCACACACAAATATTTACGTAAAACTCATTCTAAAACAGGTGATAGTCATAAGAATACATCAGTGTTTTGAAATAAAGGAATATTAACTATACAGTCACCAAAAACAAGACCGGGAGCTGACTGTGGCTCAGACCATGAACTCCTTATTGCCAAATTCAGACTTAAATTGAAGAAAGTAGGGAAAACCACTAGACCATTCAGGTATGACCTAAATCAAATCCCTTATGATTATACAGTGGAAGTGAGAAATAGATTTAAGGGCCTAGATCTGATAGATAGAGTGCCTGATGAACTATGGAATGAGATTCATGACATTGTACAGGAGACAGGGATCAAGACCATCCTTGTGGAAAAGAAATGCAAAAAAGCAAAATGGCTGTCTGGGGAGGCCTTACAAATAGCTGTGAAAAGAAGAGAAGTGAAAAGCAAAGGATCAAAGGAAAGATATAAGCATCTGAATGCAGAGTTCCAAAGAATAGCAAGAAGAGATAAGAAAGCCTTCTTCAGTGATCAATGCAAAGAAATAGAGGAAAACAACAGAATGGGAAAGACTAGAAATTTCTTCAAGAAAATTAGAGATACCAAGGGAAAATTTCATGCAAAGATGGGCTCAATAAAGGACAGAAATGGTATGGACCTAAGAGAAGCAGAAGATATTAAGAAGAGATGGCAAGAATACACAGAAGAACTGTACAAAAAAGATCTTCATGACCCAGATAATCACGATGGTGTGATCACTGACCTAGAGCCAGACATCCTGGAATGTGAAGACAAGTGGGCCTTAGAAAGCATCACTACGAACAAAGCTAGTGGAGTGATGGAATTCCAGTTGAGCTCTTTCAAATTCTGAAAGATGATGCTGTGAAAGTGCTGCATTCAATATGCCAGCAAATTTGGAAAACTCAGCAGTGGCCACAGGACTGGAAAAGGTCAGTTTTCATTCCAATCCCAAAGAAAGGCAATGCCAAAGAATGCTCAAACTACCGCACAATTGCACTCATCTCACACACTAGTAAAGTAATGCTCAAAATTCTCCAAGCCAGGCTTCAGCAATATGTGAACCGTGAACTTTTCAGATGTTCAAGCTGGTTTTAGAAAAGGCAGAGGAACCAGAGATCAAATTGCCAACATCCGCTGGATCATGGAAAAAGCAAGAGAGTTCCAGAAAAACATCTATTTCTGCTTTATTGACTATGCCAAAGCCTTTGACTGTGTGGATCACAATAAACTGTGGAAAATTCTGAAAGACATGGGAATACCAGACCACCTGATCTGCTTCTTGAGAAATTTGTATGCAGGCAGGAAGCAACAGTTAGAACTGGACATGGAACAACAGACTGGTTCCAAATAGGAAAAGGAGTTTGTCAAGGCTGTATATTCTTACCCTGCTTTATTTAACTTCTATGCAGAGTACATCATTAGAAACGCTGGACTGGAAGAAACACAAGCTGGAATCAAGATTGCCAGGAGAAATATCAATAACCTCAGATATGCAGATGACACCACCCTTATGGCAGAGTGAAGAGGAACTAAAAAGCCTCTTGATGAAAGTGAAAGTGGAGAGTGAAAAAGTTGGCTTAAAGCTCAACATTCAGAAAACTAAGATCATGGCATCTGGTCCCATCACTTCATGGGAAATAGATGGGGAAACAGTGGAAACAGTGTCAGACTTTATTTTTCTAGGCTCCAAAATCACTGCAGATGGTGACTTCAGCCATGAAATTAAAAGACGCTTACTCCTTGGAAGGAAAGTTATGACCAACGCAGATAGCATTTTCAAAAGCAGAGACATTACTTTGCCAACAAAGGTCCATCTAGTCAAGGCTATGGTTTTTCCTATGGTCATGTATGGATGTGAGAGTTGGACTGTGAAGAAGGCTGAGTGCCAAAGAAATGATGCTTTTGAACTGTGGTGTTGGAGAAGACTCTTGAGAGTCCCTTGGACTGCAAGGAGATCCAACCAGTCCATTCTGAAGGAGATCAGCCCTGGGATTTCTTTGGAAGGAATGATGCTAAAGCTGAAACTCCAGTACTTTGGCCACCTCATGCGAAGAGTTGACTCATTGGAAAAGACTCTGATGCTGGGAGGGGTTGGGGGCAGGAGGAGAAGGGGACAACAGAGGATGAGATGGCTGGATGGCATCACTGACTCAATGGACGTGAGTCTGGGTGAACTCCGGGGGTTGGTGATGGACAGGGAGGCCTGGCGTGCTGTGATTCATGGGGTCGCAAAGAGTCGGACACGACTGAGCAACTGAACTGAACTGAACTAAATAAAGACTTATTGAGGTCTCAAAATGTTTCAGTAAAGAATGCTCCTGTTTAAGGTAGGGACAGGATGAAGAGCGCTTGGCATGTTGGTGGTGCGGACTGATATCAGACAGCGATCAAACTGAATTCCACTAACCATGCTCTTAAAGCCTATATCATTGCTGTCTTTGGTATTAATTTCCTAGGGTTGGATAACAAATTATTAGACACTTATTTTCTGAAAACAGCATTTAGAGTTTGAAATCAGGATGCCATCAGGATAGAGTCCTTCTGGAGGAGAATCCATTTCATGCCCCTCTCCTAGCTCCGGGGAACTTCCAGCCCTCTTTGGCCTTCCATGGCTTGTAAACACATTGCTCTGATTTCAGCTACATTTTTGCACCAACTTCTCTTCTGTGTCTTTGTTTCCCAAGTATCTCTCTTTCTCTCTCTCTCTCTTTTTTTTTTTGTTAAGAATTGAATTTAAGATCCATTATTGGATTCTTATTGGATTTAGGATCCATCCTAAATCCAGGATAATCTCATGTCAAGATTTTTAACTTGGTTACTACTGCAAAGACTCTTTTTAAAAAGTAAATTTACATTCACAGGTTCCAAGGATCAGGTATTGGAAATATCATTGGGGCAGGGAGGGTGCGCTATTTAACCCATTAGAGGTATTATGAAATGGTTTGAAGTGATAGTGGTATACAGCAGTGTGGTATACAGCACTGGTATACATAGAGGTGTGATGATTCTGCTACCATCACACCTGTTGAGAATGTTAATTAAAACTTTGTGAAGCAAGCAGTTATTCCCATTTTGCACAAGAAAAATTAGGGCTCATATTGTGCCTATCATAAAGTGATACATCTCTTATCCTAAGGGCATATTCAATTTCCATTTTTTTAATTTAAAAGGCATTGTTGTAATAGCTCCAGACTCAGAATAGCATTTGTTTTACTGTTTTTCTTTTGAAAATAAAATTTTTGTTGACACACCATATTGTTTTTCCCTACTCTTTTCTGATCATTGAATGTACAAGATTTCTAACCAAGAAGAGTCATTTATTTGTTTGCTTTGACTATGCTTTGTTTGTTTGTTTAACTTGATTTTGAAAAAAGCAAAGCTAATTGGGAAAAATAAGGATCGGGTTCTATTTGTTTCAGGGTGCGTGCATGTGTGTGTGTGTGTACATGCATGTGCTCAGTCATGTCTGAATCTTTGCTCCCCCAAGGACTGTAGCATGCCAGGGTCCTCTGTCCATGGGATTTCCCAGGCAAGAATATGGGAGTGGATTGTCATTTTCTGCTTCAGGGGATCTTCTTGACTTAAGGATTGAACCCGTGTCTCTTGCATCTCTTGCATTGGCAAGCGGATTCTTTTACTACTGTGCCACCTGGGAAGCCCCTAATCCCAGGGTAAATGAGTGAAAGTCCCTCAGTCGTGTCTGACTCTTTGTGACCCCATGGACTATACAGTTCATGGAATTCTCCAGGCCAGAATACTGGAGTGGGTGGCCTTTCCCTGCTTCAGGGGATCTTCCCAACCCAGGGATCAAACCCAGGTCTCTGCATTGCAGGTGTATTTGTTACCAGCTGAGTCACAAGGGAAGCCCATCCCAGGGTAAGCACACTCTAAACAATTGAAATGGACAAATTTAGTGATAACCACATTGTAATTGTTGGATAGCTTAACCTCCTAAGAAATGCTGTTGCTGTTGTGTCTATATAGAAATCTTATGTCATGCACTAGATTCATTGCCTATTCTGAACATGTGAAATTTCCCAAAATTCAAGTTGGTATTCATATACTGGATGATGTGATAAACACTGTATGCATTTGCAAATACAGTATTTGTTCCTAATGTTACTGTACTTAACCAGACACCAAAAACATTCCAGATATATCTTCATATGTACACTATATATTTATTAATATTAGCATTATATATTACACATTTTATTTATTATATGTTATATTAATACTAAATTATATTATTCAATAATTATTTAATCTTATTTGGCCTGTTTCTAATAAATGCCTGATGATGTTAATCAACTTGAAAGGTTAAACTGATTCTTTTTATAAACCACTATATACAAAATGCCAAAACAAATTGATTTGCTTATTCAAGGAAACAATACATTGATTGAGTTTTAAAAATACACCACTGGAGGTTTACTTGAACTGACTAAACATTATGGTCTACTAAAGAGAAAGAAAATGTGGAAAACATTTGCAAGGACACTTATTCTCTCCAAATTCACATGTCTCCACGGTTTATTTACCTTTCTGGCTTCATCTGTCATGTTTTTATCACTTAACTAAATTGACCACATCTTGTATACACTTACAGAGTTTCTAACTTTACTTACAATATTTCTAGAAAATAACCTCTTCACCAAGATATTTTTCTGCCACACATATCCAGATGATTCTAGAATGGCTCAAACATAAATATCTTCCTAGAAGTTTTCTCCATTTCCCGCAGCTATAAATAATCTCCTACATCTTGGTGTTTTATAGTTGTCTCTCTTAAAGTGGTTAAACTTTATTGACATTCACTACTGTTACTTGAGGTGGTAACAGAGATATTCTATCCCTTCTATTACGTTGTAAGCTCCTTGAGAATAATGTGTAAATCTTATTTTTGTTTCCTTGCAGTAGGAGCTCAAAATGATTTCTTAAATAAATGAATGAAAACACAGATGAAAATCAGACTTGCTACACAAAGAGTAAAGATGAAACTGATCCCTGTCCAGATGGGACAGCTCTTTGTACTCACAATCCAAATTGGATTATGTGTAGCCAAACCAAAATCAGCTGCATTGATTTTCCTTCCTCCTGTGGCCAAAATGATCCTTCTAAGTCAAGGTCACAGTTATCTTCCTCTGAAGAAAGAATGCTTATATTGTTTGGCCTCCTCTACTCTTATTCTGTGAAATGTTCGTTAATTTTAGATAAATTTGGAAAATCAATGAAATAACAAAGCTGTTGGTGATCGTTTGGGAATTTTAAACACTGGGTCAAATTATGCAGTGATGAATATCATACTTTTAATATGGTTCAGACACTAGCACAGGTAACCACTATATGGACTATGGAATTCAAATTTGTGAAAATTCCAACAGTTCTATTATTAATGCCTCATCTAATTTAAGTTTATAAACATTTAGGAAAAATAACATCATGATTATGTTTATAAAAGGTTAATAAATTATTTGCCAGCAGCAAAACCACTTCACTATCTTGTGAGAGAAAATTTCAAGCACAAGTGATAGATACTTGCCCTCTACCTCTGGTTGTGTTTCACTTGGTTGAGGCTTTTAGGATAATGATCAAAAATAATTTAAAGCTTGCACTTTTCCAGAATTAACTTCCAGTTTTAGAATTATTTACTTCTGGATTGAGATTTCTCAGTAAAGTTTAAGAAGATAAGTGTATCAAAATATAAAGAAAGTCTCACATATGCTACCTAATCTATGATAGACTAGCAAACTGAAAAATAAAATGTAGTAGTGATTTTATTGAACACTGACTATTTGAACACATTCATTTTTCTCAAGGAATTATAATCAGTTTTGAAGATTAGCAGATAATAAGTAGATAAGAAAAGTAAAAAATATCTAGGCAACAATAACGAGTTTATGGGCACAGAGTTTCAGGGAAAGAAATCAAACATGCATTGCATTTTGATAGTAATGTTGACAGATTTGGAATCTTTTGAAATCTACCCGCTTGATTTATGTTCTCTAAATATGTATTCTCAAGTGCATTTGAGGCTAATATCACACAACTATATTAAAGAAATGATGATAAAAAGATCTGCTACACTGGGAATTGACATTTATTCAGAGCTTGTCAACAAAACAACTTCATTATGTACGAAAAGAAGAGACCTGGATTATCCTAATTGTTCAGCAAAGCTACCTTTTGCTTAACTTTTTATTCCTATAACTTTTCACAGAGACAAGTTAACTGCTATAAGGCCCAGGTTAACAAGAGAGTGAAATTATAAAGACAAACAGAACTGTCTTTAAAGATTCTCTCAGTTGTTCTCTCTTTCTTTTAGGATCATTATCTACATATTCTTCCAGCTATTTACCATGGTTCTTTTTCTTGAAAGAAATATATATATATATTTTATATATTTTTATATATATATATAGTTTATATTAAACTATCTATATATCTTATATTGTCTACATTTAAGGAGGTATCAGCTTATATTTTGGGTGTTAATGTACTAAACATATATGTGGTTCACGTCAAAAATAAGTGTTTTGGAGGCAAAGTATGATTTATTTGTCTGGATACAGCCATAGATACTGCTTTTAGTTTTAGAGTATTTCTATGCTCTCATTGTTTAAAACATATTATTATTACCCTTGTGTGACATAGAAACTTCAGTCTCTTTCTTAATGTGGTTAAAACATGAAAAAGACTGAAATGCCAGTTAAGCCTCACTATTAATGAAACTGAAAGAGGAGTCAGGACATAAGAAGAATGAATGCCTAGGAAGCACTCTTGGCAACACTTCCAAGAGGTTCATCTCCACCTCTCAACAATGCTTCCTGATTAACAGCTGGACAGATACTTTTATCCAGCTGATAATTTATCTTCTTAAATATGATTGCTTAAAGAAAAGTTACTTTATCCTGAGTATTAGATCTCTTTCTCCTCTTCTCAACCAAATAGAAGCTATTGCAAGTCAAAATGTATAGACTTGAATTAGAATTCCTGCATTATTCTGGATCCAACATTTGCAGTCAAATATTTTATTTCCCAGGAGTTGGAGAGGTCAGATAGGATGGATTCAAGAGTGGACACTTAAGTAGAAAAATGAGAAAACGAGTCCTTCTTTTTCTCCTACTCTCCTGGCAACAAATTCTAAATAAAAACTGTGAACAAACAGGAAAATTCCTGCTTCATTATTTGCAAAGCATTAACATTTTTAATTTATTCTAATTATTGTTTCCCCACAGACCCATCGATCTGAATTTGAGCCTTATAATTAAAAAATGTATCTCTACAATCAGTGGCCATACAGCACTAATAGGAAGGAACATTTCTATAACAAAATAAATACTGCATTTGAACAATAATCCTTGTGTAAATCTGTATATCTGTGACAGGAATTAACAAAAACACTTTATAAGTTCATTACTCTATCAAAAGTACATGCAATTCTTTTCAAAATTAAAGGGAACCTCTTCCCAATTCTTTCTGTTGTTTTTTTCTTGGTGTATTTATTCTGTTTTGATCATTTTTCTGTGACATTGTCCTTGTGATGCTAAAACAGAGCAAATCTATATTGAGGACTTGGTTTAATATGGAGCAATTTTTGAAAAGGTGCTTATTTTCTCCCTTTTAAGTGCCAATTAAGTCTCATTTTAAGATCAAACTTTATTGTATTCTGTAAGTACTTGGGAAGGGGCACTGAAAAGGAATGGAAATCAGGTACTTCCAGTTTAAAGAACCTGTCCGTTTCTGACCTAAACTCTTTTTAAGAACTCTCTATGGTACTTCATCATTGTGATCAGCTGGATGATCCAAAAGGAAAAGGGAGATTTTAGTAACTGACAAGTATAAAAAGAAAAAAAAAAAGTTGTTTTTTTTTTTTTTTCATTTTGTGTATGTGTGTGTATGATACCTGTGTATGCGGGCATGCTCAGTCTCTCAGTTGTGTCCTCTTCTTTGCACACCCATGGACTGTAGCCACCAGGCTCCTCTGTCCATGGAATTTTTCAGGCA
This sequence comes from Bos mutus, assembly GCF_027580195.1. Taxonomy (NCBI): domain Eukaryota; kingdom Metazoa; phylum Chordata; class Mammalia; order Artiodactyla; family Bovidae; genus Bos; species Bos mutus. The sequence continues at coordinate 31,298,241 of NC_091630.1, read as the reverse complement.
AGAATACTGGAGTGGGTTGTCATTTTCTACTCCAGGAGATCTTCCCAATCCAGGGACTGAACCTGTCTCCTGCCTTGGCAGGCGGATTCTTTACCACTGAGCCACATGGGAAGCCTGGTGTGTATAATGCACACACACACACACACACACACACACACATATATATATATACACACAATTTGATTAACTTTAAATTTCCTTATTCGATTTTCTATACTTATACAGGTACCTTTACTATAAAAATCATATTTTTTTGTTATTAGACTATTTTATAACAAGCATCTCTGGGAGCTAGCACAGGAAAGAGCAATAGGCAAGCACATTGACTCAAAAACTGGACACCCTAGATTCATGTGCTTAGTTGCTCAGTCATGTCCAACTCTTTGTGACCCTATGGACTGTAGCCTTCCAGGCTCCTGTGTCCATGGGGATTCTCCAGGCAAGAATACTGGAAAGGGTTGCCATGCCCTCCTCCAGGGGGTCTTCCCAACCCAGGGATCAAACACAGGTCTCCAGCATTGTAGGCAGATTCTTTACTGTCTAAGTCACCAGGGAATTCCAAGAATACTGGAGTGGGTAGCCTATCCCTTCTCCAGGGGAACTTCCTGACCTAGGAATTGAACTGGGGTCTCCTGCATTGCAGGTGGATTCGTTACCAGCTGAGCTACCTGGGAAGTCCCCCTAGATTCATATTGCCTCTTAAATAGATTACCTCAGGCAAGCAAAATAGTTAATTTTTTGTGTATCAATCTCTTCACCTATAAAATGAGGATAATTGTAGTACTTGTCTTAGCAAGTTTGTACAGAAATTGAATATGATATACCAAGTGAATATAAAACAATGTCAGGCATACAGTAACATTTAATGTTTGCTATTATATTAGCTATTTTTTAATCTTTTTCTAACAATCTTAAGTGAACCTATGTACAACTTTTCTGCGTTCCTACAGATCAGCTGAGATAGATGATTTCTTTCATCCAAATTTAGACACTGTATTTCTTCTTCTGGAGAAATTGAGGAATTTCCCATCCAAGATTTTGGCTGATACTGTTATGTTTTTGGAATACCTTTGGAAATGCTCTCTTGAAGAGGAGACTGTTTAGAAAGACAAGAGTATGATCCAGCACTGAATGTATTGGATTAAATATCAGTGTTCCTGATGATGACCTTGGGCAAACCATTTCCCCATGCCTTAACTTTCCCCATCTTTAAAACATGATTTTCCATCCTGTCTCAGGAACTGGAAGATGGGGTTAAAAATAGCTTGTGATTTATTATGAGCTGTAAAAACTAGAAACTATAGTGTTGTTTAATGTATTATGTATTACCAGATAAATCTTTTAACAGCTTCACATTGAAATGACAGGCAGGATTCACTTAGGGAAAGATAATCGGACTATAGAATTAGTATGTTTGACAATACATATTAGAAACTGGTAGCTTAGTAATAGTCATGATGGTCCCATAGTGAAAGTTTATTTTTGCACAATAATTACTGTTAAAAGTGTTCCTGACTTTTGAGAAATAAAGTTTTTGTGTGGTAAAGTCCTTCTGTCTAGATATATAACGTGTGTTTATAGATTACATACAGCCAAGATATTTTTTTTTCTTTTAACAAAAAGGGAAATCAGTTGAGGTGACTAACCTCTGCACACTTGATAAGGAGGATTTTGTCGAGTGTCCTCAGTACAAGGACCTGTTCGCATCTAGCTCCTTGTTCCGTCCAGAAAAGGCAACAGCAGTAGCAACACACCCTGACAACTTGACTGAAATCACTGCCAGAGCTGCCACCGAGGTGGCTGAGCAGACTAATGACGTTTTCAGTGTTGATCCTCCCGGTCTCCAGCTAGTCCCAACCTTGTTGCCCACTCCCTTGGCATCTGCATACACAGACAATAAAGCAGTGGTAGGAATGAAAAGGATCCTGCCACATCGCCCTTAATGTACCTCTCCGAATTAATAAGGTCAGTTTTGCATTTACGGCTTTTGCCTCTTGCTAATATTCCCTACCCAGAAGACTCTCTTTTCCCTCTCTCTCCTTCTCCCTCTGTCGAACATACACACATGCACACGCATATATACAGCACAAACACACTTGGGAAAACACCCACACAGAAAATCATACTCTCGATCATTTCCAAAAACACCCACTCTTACCCCTCACTATAGCGCCCATGTACACACACACACACACACACACACACACTGCATGGGAGAATCACAGACCCATACAAAATGCCACGTACCCGGAGAGTTCAGAATGCTTCCTATGCCTGCAGATTGAACCCACACACTACGCACGCCTATAGACGCTCTCAGTGTGCCCACTTTCCGGAGGAAAACTCCATCCAAATGCAATAGTCTTGCTCTTTTCAGCGGGGAGCTCCACATGAGCCCAGGGACAAAAGCTGGCCAGGGTACTCCTCGTGTGGTACACCGGACGGGAGCCATCATTTGTGGGCAATGGGGAGAGCTGCAAACTCACATGGGCGGTCCTCTTCACCAAGCGCTTTAGATAGATACTATATAATTCCTCTGATAGCCTCTGGCACGCAAATGGAGACAGAAGCCTTTGCAATTATTTCTTCCAGAACCAGTGCTGCAGCCCTCCCGCTCCCGAGATGGTATCAGATTTCCCAAAAGGACAGATTTCCAATACGCGCCTAGTCTAAGGAACTTGTGGGTTATAAGATCTGGGCCAGGACCAACCAAAAAAGATTCGAAAATTGACATACAAAAGCAAAACACGCTGGTCTCCGGCGAAGCTCCCCTACACCTTCGGATGAGGGAAATAGGGTACCATTTAGATGTGAAAGAGAAGCGGGAGGCTTAGTAATAGCCAGTAGATGGCGCAAGAACTCTTCCCCTGTATGATGTTAACCCTTGAGTGGTGAGTTGGCGCTGCCAGGTCGAAACGTATAGATACATACGTTTTCCGTTTTGAAAGAAGCTTCCCATTTACATATGCGGGACCGATTCAGAATTAAGACAAATGGGTATCTGTTCCAGATAACTACCACAATAAAGTAGTTTAACTGCAGCACACAACAGCTAAAACCTGTTTAGGGAATATAAAAAGACGAACTCTTTCGGAAGATGACTGACTCCCTCCCCACCTCACCTCCGCCCTGGTCACGGATTAAATCCGTTTACTTCGTGAATCAAAAAGTCCCGGTTATGGGTTTACATCTAAGCACTTGAGTGTGTAAATGCCTGTGTGCAAATAAATTCTGTGATCTCCCTTTTTCAATTAAATCACAGGATGATTAATGTGAGACGCCTGCCTGAAATATACTGCAACTACAGTAGTAACACATGTCCCATTATAAAGACGTGGCCATCGATGAAACCCGGTTCATTATCATCACAGTTCCCCTAAAAGCAATACAGATTCTCCGATTAAAATATTCCTCTAACATGTTTCTATAGTCACAGGCTGGAATGGAGAACTCACTAACATAATATTTCTTGGTCTGCTTTTAGAGGCAGAATTGATCTATTCGGGGGGAAAAAAAATCAAACCTCTTAATTTCAAATATTGTGGGGAGTTTGTCAAAGAGAGGAGCTGGGCTTTAAGAGGCTCACTAGTGGTTTCTGGTGGTTGCTATAACGAGCTGGAATTGAGGTAGGTTTTAGTGGAGGGGAAAAAAACGCACAAGAAAAGGCAGAATCCAGAGTAGCAGAGACTTTGTGCCCCCGTTGGAGAGAGATGGTTGAGTCCTCTTCAAGGTTGCTGTGGTATCCCAGAAACACCATTCACTTCGAGCTGTGACCGCGCACCAACAACAGCAACAACTCCACTGCGCCGGGCTGAGGAGCAGGAATTAGGAGCTCGCGAATAATATGAAAGGGATCCGCAAAGGGGAAAGCCGAGCGAAGGAATCCAAACCCCGGGAGCCTGGCACGAGAAAATGCGCTAAATGTGGCCGCCTAGACTTCATCCTGATGAAGAAAATGGGGATTAAAAGTGGATTTACGTTCTGGAACCTCGTCTTTTTATTGACGGTGTCTTGTGTGAAAGGTAGGCTTGCTTTCGGGGTCCCCTCTGTTTTGGATGGAGGTGAGCTGACTTGTCGCCAGAGACGGGTAGCTTACTTTGCAATTTGCACGGATAAAATAATCATGATTATACTGAAGGAGTCGATTCACAGCTCTTTTTCTCCCTCAGATAGGAAATGCATTTTGCTTGCCAGATTTGGCGTTCAATGCAGTGATTGAGCTTGTGCTCAATAAATATTCTTGCAGTATGCTCAAACGAATACGTGAGTTGGTTCGTATAGCCTCTAACTAGTGGATACCAGGCAGAATTCCTCTGCAAGACTTTTCTTGGTGATGAGGGTTACCTTGATTTCTAGTCAAATCAGTAGGGTTTGATGCTTTGGTTGGAATATTTATATTAAAGGCGCTCCTGGAAATGCTTTTTAACCCTTTCAGGTAGGAAAGTTATGTTAGGAAGGTGCTGCTTTTAAATGCATTAGGGCACAGGGGTCTTTCAAGAATCCCCCCACTCCCCACCCCCAACCAACATGAATGTGTGCATGCATTTGTGAATTATTTCTACGTGGGCTCTTTTGCACTGATAAATAATAGAGGCTGTTTCCTAGGTCCTGTGGTACAGGTTTGGCTTAAAATGGGGCTTTTGAACGGTCTGAGACGCCAGGAAGTGTAACCAGGTACCTTTGGGGATGAATGAAGGTAGGAGGAAAGTCATCAGCTGAAGACCAAAAAGAAAATCCCCAGCAAGTCTCGGCGTTCAGACAGGTAGAGTGAGTGTCACATGCACAGACAAGGGGAGGAGGTGGGTGGGATGTAAAATTCAATCCTAAGCAGGAAGGCAAGGGACAGTCAGGATCACTGGAAGGAGAGCTGTCCTCTGGGAGAAAATAGATTGCCAGCTCTGTTCTACAACTTCTCCTGCGCCCTGCTGCCCATTAATTGCTGCAAAAAAAGAAAAGAAAGAAAGAAAACCAAAAAAAAAAAAAAAAAACCTCAGGCTGTGTTTATGACTCATGCTATCATTTTTGAATAACCACCTCCCCGTACTCATGGCAGCTCGCATAGACGCGACGGATGTCGTTTTCAGTGAAGCTAGTTTCAAATCCAGGGTGTCTGTGTGTCGGGGGTGGGCGGTGGGGGCGGAGGGGGGGTGGCTGTTGGCCGGGGCGCGCCACCTCTGTCCTCACAAACTGGACGCTTCTTCCTTTGTAAAGGAGTGTCTCTCTGAACCGCAATCAGGCCGCGTCTCTATGAAACAGTTTATTGTCCAGCTTGCAGCTGGCTGTCCCCCCACAGAAGGCAGTCCATTTGCATTCAGTGGAAATGATAATTCATGTTTTGGGTGGAGGGAGCTGGAAGGGTTACCTCTCCCTCTATTAAGGACCAATGATGGGCGACATGTTTCGAATTTTAATTGACATTCCTAAATGCCAAGAAGTCGTCCCAGGTCTCTGTGGCAGCAACTGCCTTGTAATCTTAACCTGCTCCTTAAAGCTTGACACCCCGCTTCGCCGACCCTCACCAGCCTCAGCGCAGCTTTGAGCCAAAACGCTCGTTCTCAACGGGCGCAACTACACAACCTAGTGTACAGAACGCTTCTTGGGTTGCTTACGAGGGGTTCTCGTCGCCGGCTCGACGTGTGAGGAGCCTCGCATTTATGCTTAGCTCGCCTGCCACTGAGAGTCGGCGGTTAACGGATGGCCCTGGGGTTTGGCTGCTAGGAGCCGGCGACAGCTCCTGGCAGGAAAAAATGTTGAGGTGGCTCCTGCTAGATGCCCGGGGGGTTAAGTGCGAGTTTTCACGCGATACCTGTTGAGTCAAAACACATTGGAGGGCAGATGGAAGAGGGAGTCTCCGAAGCTGGACGAGCTTGCCAGGCTGACAAACCCAGAGCCCAGCAGCCTGCGATTACAGCCCGGCTGCCCGGACCTACCATATTTCCCAGATAAGCCGCGCCGATAGAAACGAAAGGCGCGTCAGTTTGCTTTAAATGGAACTGGAAATGAGAAACACCCCCCCGCCCCCCTTCTCTACTCACAGCTCCTGTACTTTGGACTGAGATAATCGGTCCACTGAATACATTTCAGTTTCGGGGACATCAGGAAGAAGGGGTGTTTCACACTCTGCTTTGATCTTGTCCAAAATAAATTTTCAACGGACCATTAATTTTTTTAATGGTGATAAGGTTCTTCATTGTCACTTATCTGCCACTTGAAAGGCATTTCCTATATTTTACAACTTGGAACGCCGTCCTCAGATTCTGAGACACAAACTTACAGACGATATATTCTTTAGATTTACTCCCGGTTGCCAGTGGTGCCAGTTTTCACGATTGCTTCTTCTTCTTCCCCTTCTCCCTATTTTTAATTTCACCTACGTCTCAAGGCTTTTCCTAAACCAAGATCGCAGCAATAGCTTGAATGTTCTTTCCCCCTAGTGTCTACAACCGCTTTTGTCTTCCACAGTGTTTTTCCTCCGGTATCCCAGGCCCACGGGAAAGCTCGAAATGGGCAGGCTTTCTAAGGCTTCTGCAGGTTCTCATCTAGGGCTAAGGCTAAGGAAGTCTGTGGCGCATGCTTTTCCAGGTGAACAGCTCAGGCCTTGAGAATTCCACCTTTTGTCCACACTTTTCATCCTTTACTATCTCACCTCTGCCTGCAACAGCAATGACAAAGAGGCTCAGTGGGAGAAATAGCCTCAGACAAAGTGGGCTTCCGTGGTAGGCCTGAATCGCTCCAGTAGTATTAGAAAGAGAGGCAACCCTCTCTGGGCGTTTTATCTCCACTGTTGTCATCTGAAATAAAACGCCATGTAAGGCACCAAATTGGGGGTGGGGTGGGGGCTGCTTAGGCTGATGCATGCTGAAACACACACACGCAGCAGAGGTTTCTGAAATGCAGCCTGCAGCTGCAGCCTGCCTGTTTTAGGTTTCAGTCAGATAGAATATGTGAATCTTCAAGTCGTGCTTAAACGTCCCGCCCACATAAACAAACACTGGCAGGGTGCTTCCTCACACTCCTTGGGAGATCCCGGGGGAACACACAAATCCTGCGGGGGATGGGGTGGGGGCGAGGTACAGAAAGCACTGACCTCCGAGGACAGCAGGTGGGAGCTGGCATGCTACACCCCCTACCCTGTACTAGAGCCTGCTTTCAAGACTCCTTGCTGGACCCCCAGACTTCCAGAAGGATCTGCGTTTCTGCGTGCTCTGGGACTCCAAGGAGATATTACTCCTGCCATAGAGCTCTTGGGAAGAGCCGAGCTCGCAGCTTGTCTCGCAGTTAATTAGTGCTGGCAAGGGTCGCGGTGTCCACGCAGGAGGAGAGCTGCCAGCAGCGCTCAGTAGCACCTTGTGCCCACCCCAGGGTGGCCGCGCCAGAGGTGTCAGCCCCAGGCTTGTGCTCAGGGTCTGATAACTCTTACTTTCCCGACCTCAGGGCGACAGTCTGACCTGTCAGTACCGTTAACAAAATTTCTGTCTCGTCTCGGGTCTCGAGAGAGCTTTACAAAGGTGATCCTGTTGGGTTAATGTCTTTACAAGCCAAAACTGCACCCAACAAAAAGCCACCCACTGCCACCGCCACCATCAAAACCCTTCCCCTGAATCTAACAAGACTGAGTCAGCTGCTGAGAGACAATCTTCTTGTTTGGGTCGGGGTCCTTGTCCTGCTGCAGTCTGGTCAGGTAGCCCTCCCTTCCAACTGTTTCTCTGGAAATACTTTATTGCTTCTAGAAGACCAGATTCCCCGAAATATTCATAGACCACTGAGGTTGAATTGAATGCCTGACTTGGCCTTTGGCGATTGTGACGGGGTGTGTGTGTGTGTGTGTGTGTTGCTGGGAGGGGAATTCCACACGGATCAAGGCGGAAGAGACTTCTGGAGGCCTCAAGGGTGGGTGTGGGTGTGTGTCCGAGATGGACAGGGTGGCGGGTTACACAATGTGTGTTTCTGTTCCCGGATCCTATTTGGTCGGTGGTGCTGCGACCACTGCTGTCAGGAGTCCCGGTGGAGGCACAGAGAAAGCTCCGTTTTCCCAAGCTGACCCCAGCACTGCTCTCACCAAAACAACTTCTCTAACAGGCTCTTCGGGAGGTCAAAAAACTCACCGGAGAAGGAGTAATGGGGGTTGATTCCCCTCTTCCATCCGCTTCAACCCCTTCCCTGCTCTATCGCTGGGGGGAAAGCAAGCAGGAGGCAGTCCCAGGACTGGAACTCTACAGGGCTCTGTTGGATCCCAGGGGAAAGCGCAGAAAAAATGAAACAGCACAGGGTCATCCCGGTTGTCCTCTGGTCCTCTCCCCACCCCGCAGGAGAGGCCAGCTGAGGGCTGAAAGCGGGGCAGGAATGGGAATTTCAGCGCAGTGCAGAATAATACGAAGCAGAACAACCAAAGAAAGAAAGATAAATTCAGGCAGCCAGGCGATTTCCCTTCTCCTTGAACACGGCGCCTTTGGGGAGGCTTTGCACTACCGAGTTGCTAAGCCAATCCAATTTACCGCCCTCAAAAGGCTTCAGTAGCTCCCAGAATTCTGAGCTGAACTTTCCCTGGACAGTTAGTTACCAGTTGAAATCCTTCTAAACTATCATACTGCAGCCCCATATTTCCAGAATCTTTTGGTATTGAGGGGGTTGGGGAGGACGTTGGGGCTGCTTTAAGCCCATGTAGAAGAGTGAGTGGGTGAGCAGAAATTATTAAGGAGCAGGTTTCAGGCTGTGGAAAACCTGATGGCAGCTCCTTTAAGAGCCTTCAAGGAGAAAAGGGATAGAATTTACTCAATAGATTATATACTCCAGGAGCATAGATTTCGTTTCAGTAGTTATTAGTGTTCATGATATTAATTAGTGTTACTATTTATGGGATAGCTGAATAGATGTGGGGTACACATCTTTTCCCTGAACACACAATTTACTGTCTGCAGAAACTGTAAAATATTGAAATAAAGCAGTAGCAAATGGCATCAATATAGGATTTTAAAAGTGGCAAGCTCTGGCATAAGTGACATCTGATAAAACAAAAAGTAAGAAAGATAGCAATTAATGATGCCCTCCCACACATATAGAAACAACCTCTAATGCTAAAATACCCATTTAGTCTCCAACACTAAGTGAAAGCATCTAAACTTTGTTTCCTACATCTCCAAACACACTTCTCCTTGATGTCCTGAAAGTTTTACTTTCTTCTACTTAATATCACAGTCTCCAGAAAAGGCTTCAGGATATTAAGTACTTTCAATGTTTTGTCCAGCTTGGAAAATAACTTTGAAGCCTCAAGCAACATTTCTGGTGAGGAAACTGGTACTTCAAGTAACATGACTATTTGAGAAAATATGCCATCTTGTACTTTGAATTCCAATTTTCAAAGTTGGAGAGATTAGAAGCAAAATGACTGCAAACCAAAAGATTAGCAAAATATGCCTGAGTTGCCAATAAGGTCATTTTATTTTTGCTCTATATACATTAAAACATAGCTTCTTTTTCTGTCTCTTTTTCCCACAGCCCTTATTCATAATCCAAAGTGGTGTGTAGTTTATACATACAGTGGCAGTTTTAATTTGGATTTTGGATGAGGTCTGGTAGAACAGATAAAGTCATTATCCATTTATCTTTTCTCTTTCAAAGTGAGCAGGTGGGGTGATTCATGGTACTTTCCAGGGAGATCAATCTCCAAGTCTACAAGATTTTCTCGGAATTAGACCCCTTGGAAGGTCCTCATTCTCATCAGGAATATCAATTTTATAGGAATTCCACTGAGAAAAATCAATTTGTTGAATACCTTCCAGTATTCATAGTCTCAATGCTAGTTATCATCTTTCTTTCTCTCACGCCTCTAATCTTACTGCTATATAATGCATTCATGCTATCACACCTTTTGCTAAGCTATCGCTTGGTGCTAACTAAAGATTCTTAAGGATTAATACTTTTTCATATAATCACAATCTGTCACCCAAAAGCCAATTTGAAACCTCTAAAAAGTCAAAATTTATAAGATTATCATATACATCATGTACCTTGTAACTGGAAAACAAGAATATCAATGATAATCATGTGTCATTAGATATGTCAAAATGTTCTATTTGCTCAAAAAAGATTGCACAGCAGTGATTTCAAAATGTTCCTCAACAAGTAGCATCCTTTGGAAACTTGTTAGAAATATGAATTCTCAGACTCCCACCCCAGGCCTATTGAAACAGATGCCCTAGTGGTTGGACACCCACATAGGTATTTATAACAAGTCATCCAGGTAATTCTGATGGCTCTAAAGTTTGAGAAACACTAAAGCAAGTACTCTGGAGCCACCAAGACCTGAAGCAGGAAAAAAAAATAAATTGCCAGCAACTATCTTTGTAATAGCAACTCAGTTTTCCTAAAATTCATTTTCATTATCTGTTAAAAAGGAAATTAGAATTTCGGTAGAGATTATGCATGCAACATATATAGTGCCTGACACTAGGAGCTATCATCACTGCTATTAAAATACACTTCATGCACAAAGCCAGTGACTCTCACACACTTCATCCCTAGCATTACCAGCCCTAACTTGTCCACCATAGTAAATAAAAAATACAGCATCTTCTCTCTAGCTATTATTTCACTTTGGCTAAGTTCCCGGGCTATTATACATTGGAAAAACACTCTGAAATTTCTGCTTATCACCTTTACACAGTTATTCCAGGTGCTGGCTCTATGAATCAGGGGCAGAATCATAGCTTAAATATGTTACTCCTACTCCTAGACTAATTTCATTTGTTGTGTTCCAATACTGATTTATTTTAATATTGATTGACTAATGTACTTACATGAATTTGTTAATTCATCTTGTTACAAATTCATGGTACTTACAGGGTTGGAAGAGTTCTTACATACCAGCTAGTTCACTGTTTATATTTTATACAATAAATGCACATGTCTAGAAAGAATAAGTGCTTTTTTCACTAGGTTAAAAATATAATTAGCTCCAGAATTGAGACTAGATCATTGGGCTTTCAAGTTTATGTTCAACTCTATTTCTACTGTACCTTATCAATTTTACTACAGAATTTTCTCGAATGGCACCAATGAAGACAATCACAAATCTAATATTTGAGAACCATATGCCAATTAGTACCATACAAGAATACTAGTGACTATATGTTTTTATGGTATTGTTTTTTGATGCTAACTACTTATTTTGTAAAAGAAAAAATAAACAATTTTGGAATGAAAATATTTTCTAAAACTATTATAATATGTACACCAAATAAAATCATAATATATTCAAGGCTATTTTTGACATTACATGGTTGTAAAAACAAAATTAGAGGACTGTTTTTTAGTCTCATAAAGAACTTAGATTCCTGGGTCAGAAATATCCCTTGGAGAAGGGAATGGCAACCCACTCCATTATTCTTGCCTGGAAAATTCCATGAACAGAGGAGCCTACAGTCCATGGGATCTTAAAGTGTCAGACACAACTGAGTGACTAACACTTTCACTTTTTCAAAGAGCGTAGAGGGATAGTACTTAAAAATCAACCTCTTGTTTATTTCTTCCCATAATCTAGACATAATTTCTTATTTAAAGCCTTTTAAATCTAGGAAATCTGTTCCTAATTTATTTTATTCATGGTTTTATATATTTACATCATATTAACATAAGATGTATGCATTCTGTCTCATCTACATTACATTTGCACATTTCTCTCATATGATCTAAATAAGATGATGGTATCGTAAAATTCTACCACAGAAGTAATAGTATATTTTATAAATATATAAATAGTAAATTTTATAAATTTATAGTATATAAATATACTATAAATAGTATATTTTATAAATTAAAATTGTAAAAACAATCAATAATCTGAAGTGCTAGCTTCAATTTTAGTGATCTGTGATATTTCTCTAAGGTCTCTTCAAGGTATGGGAGTAAAATTTCCAAAATAATGAATACTGCTAAATTTGAAGTGCTTACAAGTTCAGAAAGTGATTGAATTACATAAAAAGTAATGAGTGATTCTCTGAAAAGCTGAGTTTGTAATGTTCAAGATTATAAAGTTCTTACTTCCTTTGCTCTATGTTAGCAAATTTTAAAGAATTTTTTAAATTCCATAGTTTAAAGTAATGGTAAGCATTTTTCTTTTTTTAAACTATGACAGTTAAAGAAATGCAGTTGCATACCATTTTGAAAGGAAATTTATAAATGGAAATAGACTCTCAGAAGTGAATTTGTTAACTTTTAAATAACTGAAAAAACAACAGCTATGCTTAGTTTATACAAGTCCATCAGATTATACAAGATTCCAGAATGCTCAGAGGTGCTTCACATATGTGAATGAACATGTGCTCAGTCATATCTGACTCTTTGCAACCCCATGGACTGTAGCCCACCAGAGAATTCTCCAGGGAAGAATACTGGAGCAGGTTGCCATTTCCAACTTCAAGGGATCTTCCCAACCCAGAGATTGAACCCACATCTCTTTTGTCTCATGCATTGGCAAGGAGATTCTTTACCACTGAGCCACCTAGGAAACACACTTCATATATAGAGAGGATATAAGATGTTATTATGTCAGGGGAAATGGTATCAAAATAGGCATGTGCCTTTATTGTATAAAATTTGAGCCACAAGAAGCTCTGTTCTAAGCCTTTTAAATAGAGTGTGTTAACTACATCTCAAACAATGGTTCTCTCTCTTTTTCCTGCTTAGAATTCTAACAAGCATCTTGTGAGATAGCTGTTATCTCCTACGTATAGATTATTATCTCCATTTATAAATTATCCACATTTCCTGGGGCCAGAGAGGTACAATGATTTTCCAGGATCGTTGTTTAGCTAGTGGTTGGATGAAATCTGAAATCATAATAGATTCATAAGTTCATAGACTCAGCCTAACTTTACTCTCTTAATTATTCTGTAAGATGGTTGTGAAAGCTATTTTTCAGTTTTATATACAATAGTAAGTGAAGCAAAGGAACAATGCATAAGTTAAATATGTCACTATAAGACAAAAAACTATTTAGTGAATTAAGGGCAGAAAAAAAATCAAAACATATATTTTTAGATTTTAACCCAGTACTCCTGAGTAAAATTTTAAAATTTATGAATGTAAATGAATTTATGGACTTCACATATAAAATATGTGGGCATAAAATTATTTACCAGTAGAAGGAAATGGCAACCCACTCCAGTACTCTTGCCTGGAAAATCCCATGGATGGAGAAGCCTGGTAGGCTACAGTCCATGGGGTCGCAAGAGTCGGACACGACTGAGCGACTTCACTTCACTTCACTAGTATCATAAGCCTTGGCAAATAAATTAATTCTATTTGGTACCTTAATCTTCCATTTAGTTCTACAGAATTTAAGGATGGGAAAACTCTTATAACTAACTTGTCTAGTGTCTAATAGTCAGAGAATGTGCATTAGATTTATATGTGGGGGTATGGGAAGGTGCTTTTTAAAAGAACATTCCTATCCAAGCTTCATCCCCTTGCTCTACTTCCTACCATAATTACATCCTAGTTAAAAGTGCACGTGTAGGCGTACATCTTCACATAATGAGCAGACTGTTCTGAAAAATGAAGAGATTTGCCACACAATAGAATGCAAAACAGTCCTTCAGTTCTCTGTCCAACACGTTTCTTTTTATTGCTGCGCTTAGTCGATCAGTCTTCTAGGACTCTTTTCAACCCAGTGGACTCCAGCCCACCAGGCTCCTCTGTCCATGGGGATTTCTCCAGGCAAGAATACTGGAGTGGGCTGCCATGCCCTTCTCCAGGGAATCTTCCCAACCTAGGGGTTGAACTCAGGACTCCCACATTGCAGGCGGATTCTTTACCAGCTGAGCTACCGGGGTAGCTCTTCTTTTTATTGGATACTGCCTTATGAGCTTCCTTTATATGTATGCTAAGTCACTTCAGTTGTGTCCAACTCTTTGTGACCTCATGGATTTAAAGCTGCCAGGCACCCTTGTGCATAGGATTCCCCAGACAAGGATACTGGAGTGGGTTGCCATGTCCTTCTCCAGGGGATCTTCCTGACCTGGGGATTGAACCTGTATCTTTTAAGCATCTCCTGCATTGTCAGGTAGGTTCTTTACCACTAGCTCCACTTGGGAAGCATCATTTAGCCCTAATTTGTTTATGTAATAAAGCTACTTGAGAGGAGAGACCATTGTGCCTATGTCCAAATCCTGACCAGGCTCAAAATAATATTTCCTGAAGTAATTGTGTAAGGTGACACAGATACATGAGTGTAATAATACTGGTAAATGAGAATCTTAACATGCCATCTAAGGATTAACTATAAATTAAATGGGGGCATTGAAATTACATCATTGTCTAAAAAAGAAAAAAATATACACACATTAAATTATACTTAAGCACTCAAAATTAGCATTACATTTTCCTTTGAAGGTGATAACATATATTTTTATATGCAACAGAAGTACTATTGCACTGCAGTCCTTTCTGAACTTTAGACTATCCCAATATAAATATATACTTGTCCTTTTCTACTTGAAATATTAAAATTTTGTGAGTGTATTCTTAGAGATGTCATTTTAACCTATATTTTCAGTGTTAAAGTTCAGATAGCCTAACAATGCCCTCACATGTATTACCCATAGAATATAATTATTACATTGGACAATTTATTTGGGACATTGTTATTTTAAATAGTTTTGCATCTTAGAACAGCTAGGCATAAATTTCTCCACAGTTGCCAAAATTTAGGTCTTTTACCTGAATTGTTACACATTTTACCTGATTGTTACACATACCATCTGTCTTCAAGTCTATTACCTGCAATTATACATTCCAGAATTTTATTTAATGATTAAAATTGACTAATAGTCAGCCAAGGATCTCCATTTTAAAAATGATCCTACTGTAATAACTCACTGTAGTCTATTGAAAGTTTAAATCACAAACTCACTTGATGTTTTTGTTTTCATGAGCTTGGTGAAGAGAAAAAAAAAAAAGACTGATAATTAAAATGCCTTTTTCTTGAGCTTGTTCACATCCCATTAGCCATTTGTTTATATGTTCACATCTGCTTAATAAAATTAACAGTTTTAACAGTTTTAAACAATGAAAATTGTTTCACTGATATTATTCTAATTTCTAAAATATCTATTTTAGTTTTCTATGGGGAATAGCTTTTTTTTGTTTGTTCACACTCTGAGGGTTATCTGATTAGAAAGAAATGTGAAGGAAAATGTTTTAAAATTTCAATTTGAATGCTTATATGCTTAGTCACTCGTCATGTCTGACTCTTTGTGACCCTTTAGGCTGTAGCCTGCCAGGTTCCACTGTCCCTAGGCTTTTTCAAGCAAGAATACTGGAGTGGGTTGCCATTTTCTTCTCCAGGTTATATTCCTGACCCCTGGATCAAACCTGGGTCTCCAGTGTTTCCTGAATTGCAGGTGGATTCTTTATCCATTGGTACCTGGGCTCATCAACTGAGTCAGTAAAAAATAAAATTTTAAGTTATATTTTATTATGAACGTTTTAATATAGAGAAGTAAAAATGAGTCTACTTCATTGTTATTCTATTAAAGCATAAAAAGATGCTGTTAAAAGACTTTAACTTCACAATGGAAGTGAGAAATCGATTTAAGGGACTAGATCTGATAGACAGAGTGCCTGATGAACTATGGTTGGAGGTTCGTGACATTGTATTGGAGACAGGAATCAAGACCATCCTCCAGAAAGAGAAAGGCAAAAAAGCAAAATGGCTGTCTGAGGAGGACTTACAAATAGCTGTGAAAAGAAGGGAAGAGAAAAGCAAAGGAGAAAAGGAAAGATATACCCATTTGAATGCAGAGTTCCAAAGAATAGCAAGGAGAGATTAAGAAAGCCTTCCTCAGCAATCAATGCAAAGAAATAGAGGAAAACAACAGAATGGGAAAGACTAGAGATCTCTTAAAGAAAATTAGAGATATCAAGGGAATATTTCATGCAAGATAGGCTCAATAAAGGACAGAAATGGTAGGGACCTAACAGAAGCAGAAGATATAAAGAGGTGGCAAGAATACACAGAAGAACTGTATAAAAAAGATCTTCACGACCCAGATAATTACGATGGTGGGATCACTCACCTAGAGCCCAGACATCCTGGAATGTGAAGTCAAGTGGGCCTTAGGAAGCATCATTACAAACAGGGCTAGTGGAGGTGATGAAATACAAGTTAAGCTATTTCAAATCCTGAAAGATGACGCTGTGAAAGTGCTGCACTCAATATGCCAGCAAATTTGGAAAACTCAGGAGTGGCCACAGGACTGGAAAAGGCCAGTTTTCATTCCAGTCCCAAAGAATGGCAATGCCAAAGAATGCTCAGACTACTGCACAATTGCATTCATCTCACACGCTAGTAAAGTAATGCTCAAAATTCTCTAAGCCAGGCTTCAGCAATACGTGAACCGTGAACTTCCAGATGTTCATGCTGGTTTTAGAAAAGGCAGAGGAACCAGAGATCAAATTGCCAACATCTGCTGGATCATGGAAAAAGTAAGAGAGTTCCAGAAAAGCATCTGTTTCTGCTTTATTCACTATGCCAGAGCCTTTGACTGTGTGGATCACAATAAACTGTGGAAAATTCTTCAAGAGATGGGAATACCAGACTACCTGGCCTGCCTCTTGAGAAATCTGTAAGCAGGTCAGGAAGCAACAGTTAGAACTGGACATGGAACGACAGACTGGTTCCAAATAGGAAAAGGAGTATGTCAAGGTTGTATATTGTCGCCCTGCTTATTTAACTTATATGCAGAGTACTTCATGAGAAATGCTGGGCTGGAGGAAGCACAAGCTGGAATCACGATTGCCGGGAGAAATATCAATAACCTCAGATATGCAGATGAGACCACCTTTATGGCAGAAAGTGAAGAAGAACTAAAGAGCCTATTGATGAAAGTGAAAGAGGAGGGTGAAAAAGTTTGCTTAAAGCTCAAGATTCAGAAAACTAAGATCATGGCATCCGGTCCCATCACTTCATGGCAAATAGATGGGGAAACAGTGGCTGACTTTATTTTTCTGGGCTCCAGAATCACTGCAGATGGTGATTGCAGCCATGAAATTAAAAGATGCTTACTCCTTGGAAGGAAAGTTATGAGCACCCTAGACAGCATATTAAAAAGCAGAGACATTACTTTGCCAACAAAGGTCTGCCTAGTCAAGGCTATGGTTTTTCCAGTGGTCATGTATGGATGTGAGAGTTGGACTATAAAGAAAGCTGAGGGCCAAAGAATTGATGTTTTTGAACTGTGTTGTTGGAGAAGACTCTTGAGAGTCCCTTGGACTGCAAGGAGATCCAACCAGTCCATCCTAAAGATCAGTCGTGGGTGTTCATTGGAAGGACTGATGTTGAAGCTGAAACTCCAATACTTTGGCCACCTGATGCAAAGAGCTGACTCAGTTGAAAAGACACTGATGCTGGGGGAAAGATTGAAGGCAGGAGGAGAAGTGGAAGACAGAGGATGAGATGGCTGGATGGCATCACCCACTCGATGGATATGGGTTTGGGTGAACTCTGGGAGTTGGTGATGGACAGGGAGGCCCGGTGTGCTGGGGTTCATGAGCTCACAAAGGGTCGGATTCGACTGAGCGACTGCACTGAACTGGATTTGTAATTTTTAGTAATGGCTTTGTTTTTGATGTTTAAACTATATTTTTATACACAGATGGGCTTCCCAGGTGGCTCAGTGGTAAAGAATGGGTCTATGAATGCAGAAGATGCTGGAGGCATGGGCTCAGTCCCTGGGTTGGGAAGATCTTCTGGAGCAGGAAATGGCCAGCCACTCCAGTATTCTTCCCTGGAAAATTCCATGAACAGAGAAGTCTGGCGGGTTACAGTTCATAGGATCACAAAGAGTTAGACATGACTGAGCATGCATGCACACTGAGGCTTATAAAGGAATGAATGATTTCTCTGAATCTGTTATTGAAGGTGTAATTTGAATTTCCCCCAAATGTTGGTAATGAAATTATGCTGATCTATCTATATGTTCTAATAATGAGCTCTGTGTGCTAAAAGCTCCATTTGTGAGATAACAAATCAAAATTAAGAGAACAGGACGAATAAACACAACTGAATCTCCTGGATCTAAAACACAATACCTTGAATTTATTGACTGTGTGCTCTAACTGAACCATGTAGAGTAGACAAAATATTTACTCAGTGTTCACATATATAGATAAACCCTGACTTAATGTTTTCTGGCTGATGTCTAAATCAAAATAACTAAACTGATTCAAATGTTTTTTGTAAACAAATTTGCATCCAGGCTGCTAATTTGTATGCCAACTTCTAGCTTAATAGTTTATAAACTGATGAAGATGACAAGCCCTCTTAAATGAAGTTTGCAATAGAAATGTTGACAGGCCCATTTTTGCCAGTATAAATTCATGTTCAGTACTCTTTTCATGGCCTAAAAAAGACTTTCATCTATGAATTCTACTAGTACTTGAGTGCCCTTTTATCTCTTAAATGTTTTTAAAGGAGGTCAAATAGAAACTCTTAAAATCAATTTTCTGGCAAAGTGCTAGGAAATCTTTAATATCTGTGTTAGTCTGGCAGTGTTCATTAATATATTAATAGATGAAAATCATAAATGACATTTTGCACTGGATCTTTAAATATTACCAATGTGTTAAGTCCTTAGGAATCAGTCATTTTTCAATATTTTGAAGCTCACTACTTTTCACCTGTCATTGCATAGTTTATTGCAATCTGCCCATCTTAGAAAGACTAATTATGTCATTCTTTCAAAAGCAAAATTCTCAAAGGCCTCAAAAGAAATTGGAAGATGTTAGACATATTAGGTTACACCTTTTATTTTTTCATATAAATATTTAGTTGTTTCTATCTTTTTTTATTGTTGTTAAGTCGTTTGGTTTATTACACCTTTCATTAAAACAGTATTATTTTAAATCAAATATTATTATATTGACACAGTTTAAGTTAGAGTTGTAAAAGATACAGTGGTCAGTAGATTTTATTTCCACAGAAAGAACCAGGGACTTATATATCAGTTCTGAGACTTATCCTTCAGCCATCAATCATTTATGGAAAGCCTGTGTTTGTCATACCCTTGCCTTAGACAATATAAAGAGGAAAATCTAGTCACTACCCTAGAAGTAGACAGTTTTCATAGTGAAGGAGGATTTATGTGAACATAATACCAAAGAAAACTGTGAAATTGTTTAGTTCTTCTACGATTCTTTTATCATGAAATATCAACATAGCACCTTTGTTTGCCTCTTGATGAAGGTGAAAGAACCTTTATTTACACATTCTATACATTGTCTTTATCCTATCACAGGTAAGTATTAATATCCTACAGATATTGTTTGAAACTGTCCAATAGGTATCATTTTGTAATCTAATGTAATGTAATTTTCCCTTGCAATTTTCAGAAAATGTTTATTAATTTCCATCTGTTCAGTGAACTTATATGAACTACTTTTTCCAGTATTAAGATTCTACATGAATTTTTGTAACAGTGTTTGCACATTTATAAAATAGTTTGTGATCAGAAAATAGTGCTTCTTATTCATTTTTCCATTGTTCCTGCTTCAGAACTCCTCATAGGCTTCCTACTACTTTTAAATTTCGATTTGTATCTCTGTCCCTTCATTTAGTGTTTGACATGAGATAAGCCTTGAACTAACTTATCAAGGTCAACACATGCAAAAGGTAAAATAAATAACTAAATATAACTATAACAGATTCTGTCGTAGTTTTTTATGTCTTATTTTTGCATCTTTATTGGAGACTTATGTGTGTTGGGAAAACAGTGTTTCAGTAAGTAGATTATGTTTTGTTTTGCTTTGTTTTTTGATCTGTGATTTAAAGAGCAATAGAAGGATCAATGAATGGTTATACTGAAATGCAGTCATTTGATGAAATTCTGGCATTGGATCAATGACAATTTTGCTACATAGGAGTTAAGTAGAATGATGTATCTTTACAAGGTTAAGACATTCACCAAATTTATCTTGTATTTTATAATTTCCTCATTCCCCTTATGTTGAATTCTTTGATGATTCATATTATTTTAATATTAATATTTGCATCAACATCCTACTTCAAAATTGCCATCTTCCTTTCCCTTTCCACATTCTCACTTCTTTGTGATCTAATGATTTAATGTGTAAGAAACCAGATTTAATATTTATTAATACAGCAAATATTAATGTTGTTTTCTATTTCTAATTTTTAAAATATCAACAATTAATGTAAGACCAAAACTAAACATGTCTATTGTCTATGTAAATTCATTACACTCTGATTACTTTAGCAAAAAAAAAAAGTAAATTTAAAAGCTTGAGATGATTATTGTTACCATCTTTCTGTGCGAGACAGCAAAAGAGACACAGCTGTATAGAACAGTCTTTTGGACTCTGTGGGAGAGGGTGAGGTTGGGATGATTTGGGAGAATGGCATTGAAACATGTATAATATCATATGTGAAATGAATCGCCTGTCCAGGTTCGATGCATGATACAGGATGATTGGGTCTGGTGCACTGGGATGATCCAGAGGGATGGTATGGGGAGGGAGATGGGGAGGAGGTTCAGGATGGGGAACACGTGTACAGCTGTGGCGGATTCATGTTGATATATGGCAAAACCAATACAATATTGTAAAGTAATTAGCCTCTAATTAAAATAAATAAATTTATATTTAAAAAACAAGCTTGAGATGAAAAGGCTTTGGGTAATATAAATTGTTTTACTTAACTTGATGCAATTAAAGGAAGGATTCCTACGTACACTACAATAAATTTCCAACACTCTCCACAATACACCCTCCGTTTAGCTTCATGTACTGAAATTCCAAGCTAATACACGGGAGATAATTTACAGGATATGCTGACTTGGTTCCATCAACCCTGCAAAACCCATATCTAAGATCCTCCTTTTCTTTAACTTCACAAAGAAA
Organism: Bos mutus; assembly: GCF_027580195.1. NCBI lineage: Eukaryota > Metazoa > Chordata > Mammalia > Artiodactyla > Bovidae > Bos > Bos mutus. The sequence goes on along the minus strand of NC_091630.1, from coordinate 31,277,325 downwards.
GGTGTGGTCCCTTTATATTTCTCAAAACTATATTTTACAAACATACAAATCTGCATTGCCTTTCCATTCATTTGGTTTTTCCTTCTTAAGTTCCAGTCTGTTTCTTTCAAGCAATTATTGGCAATTCACATACTATATAATGTCCCATCACTTTATGGCAAATAGATGGGGAAACAGTGACAGACTTTTTTTTGAGGGGGGGGCTCCAAAATCACTGCAGATGGTGACTGCAGCCATGAAATTAAAAGATGCTTTATCCTTGGAAGAAAAGTTATGACCAACTTAGACAGTATAGTAAAAAGCAGAGATAATTTGCCAAAAAAGGTCTGTCTAGTCAAAGCTATGGTTTTTTCCATAGTCACGTGTGGATGTGAGAGTTCGGCTATAAAGAAAGCTGAGTGCTGAAGAATTGATGCTTTTGAACTGTAGTATTGGAGAAGACTCTTGAGAGTCCCTTGGACTGCAAGGAGATCCAATCAGTCCACCCTAAAGGAAATCAGTCCTGAATATTCATTGGAAGGACTGATGCTGAAGCTGAAACTCCAATACTTTGGCCACCTGATGCAAAGAGCTGACTCATTTAAAAAGATCCTGATGTTGGGAAAGATTGAAGGCTGGAGGAGAAGGGGACCACAGAATGTGAGGTGGTTGCATGGCATCACTGACTCAATGGACATGAGTTTGAGTAAATTCTGGGAGTTGGTGATGGACAGGGAGGCCTGGCATGCTGCACTCCATGGGGTCACAAAGAGTCAGACACAACTGAGAGACTGAACTGAACTGATACTGTATAATGATATGGTCCTGTAACATAGACTTTGCTTAAAATGCAGTGGTGAAGCTCTCAAGCTGGCTTGTTTATACAAAAGAGAATCTCAGAGAAGCCACCTGTAAGATGTACAGCTAGACTTCATGAAAACCATTAAAATGGATATAATTAGACTGGCACAGGGTTTCCAACAAGTGATCTTTGCCTACGTAACAAGTTCTGAGAAGGGTGTTTTGATAAAAGAACAGCTCTTACATACATTTTAGTATTTTTTAAACCCCAAATGCAGTCAGTAAAATTTTGTTGATACTGAATAAACAGAAATAAAATATGAAGTATACGCATCAAATCCCTTATAACTCTACACTGGAAGTGAGAAATAGATTTAAGGGACTAGATCTGATAGACAGAGTGCCTGATGAACTATGGGCAGAGGTTCATGACATTGTACAGGAGACAGGAATCAAGACCATCCCCAAGAAAAAGATGTGAAAAAGCAAAATGGCTGTCTGAGGCGGTCTTACAAATAGCTGTGAAAAGAAGAGAAGTGAAAAGCAAAGGAGAAAAGGAAAGATATATCCATTTGAACGCAGAGTTCCAAAAAATAGCAAGGACAGATAAAAAGCCTTCCTCAGCAATCAATGCAAAGAAATCGAGGAAAATAATAGAATGGGAAAGACTAGAGATCTCTTAAAGAAAATTAGAGATACCAAGGGAATATTTCATGCAAAGATGGGCACAATAAAGGACAGAAATGGTATGGACTTAACAGTAGCAGGAGATATTAAGAAGACGTGGCAAGAATACAAAGAAGAACTGTATAAAAAAGATCTTCACAACCCAGATAATCACGATGGTGTGTTCACTCACCTAGAGCCAGACATCCTGTAATGTGAAGTCAAGTGGGCCTTAGGAAGCATCACTACAAACAAAGCTAGTGGAGGTGATGGAATTCCAGTTGAACTATTTCAAATCCTGAAAGATGACGCTGTGAAAGTGCTGCACTCAATATACCAGCAAATTTGGAAAACTCAGGAGTGGCCACAGGACTGGAAAAGGTCAGTTTTCATTCCAGTCCCAGAGAATGGCAATGCCAAAGAATGCTCAGACTACTGCACAATTGCATTCATCTCACACGCTAGTAAAGTAATGCTCAAAATTCTCCAAGCCAGGCTTCAGCAATACGTGAACCATGAACTTCCAGATGTTCATGCTGGTTTTAGAAAAGGCAGAGGAACCAGAGATCAGATTGCCAACATCTGCTGGATCATGGAAAAAGCAAGAGAATTACAGAAAAACATCTATTTATGCTTTATTCACTATGCCAAAGCCTTTGACTTTGTGGATCACAATAAACTGTGGAAAATTCTGAAAGAGATGGGAATATCAGACCACCTGACCTGCCTCTTGAGAAATCTGTAAGCAGGTCAGGAAGCAACAGTTAGAACTCGACATGGAACGACAGACTGGTTCCAAATAGGAAAAGGAGTATGTCAAGGCTGTATATTGTCACCCTGCTTATTTAACTTATATGCAGAGCACAGGGCTGGAGGTAGCACAAGCTGGAATCACGATTGCCAGGAGAAATATCAATAACAGATATGCAGATGACACCACCCTTAGGGCAGAAAATGAATAAGAACTAAAGAGCCTATTGATGAAAGTGAAAGAAGAGAGTGAAAAATTTTGCTTAAAGCTCAACCTTCAGAAAACTAAGATCATGGCATCCGGTCCCATCACTTCATGGCAAATAAATAGATGGGGAAACAGTGGAAACAGTGGCTGACTTTATTTTTCTGGGCTCCAAAATCACTGCAGATGGTGATTGCAGCCATGAAATTAAAAGATGCTTACTCCTTGGAAGGAAAGTTATGAGCACCCTAGACAGCATATTAAAAAGCAGAGACATTACTTTGCCAACAAAGGTCTGTCTAGTCAAGGCTATGGTTTTTCCAGTGGTCATGTATGGATGTGAGTTTTGGACTGTGAAGAAAGCTGAGGGCCAAAGAATTGATGCTTTTGAACTGTGGTGTTGGAGAAGACTCTTGAGAGTCCCTTGGACTCCAAGGAAATCCAAACAGTCCATCCTAAAGGAGATCAGTCCTGGGTCTTCTTTGGAAAGACTGATGTTGAAGCTGAAACTCCAATTCTTTGGCCACCTGATGCAAAAAGCTGACTCATTGGAAAAGACGCTGATGCTGGGAAAGATTGAGGGCAGGAGGAGAAGGGGACAACAGAGGATGAGAAGGTTGTATGTCATCACCGACCCAATGGACATAGGTTTTGATGGACTCTGGGAGTTGGTGATGGATAGGGAGGCCTGGTGTGCTGTGGTTCATGGGGTCGCAAAGAGTCGAACATGTCTGAGAGACTGAACTGGACTGATTTGATACGTATTTTTTATGAATTATATATTTCAGTACACATTTAAGCACAAATCTCACAATTTAAGCTTCCCTGATGTCTCAGTGGTAAAGAATCCTACTGCCAATGCAGGAGACACAGGTTTGTTCCCTGAGTCTGGAAGATCCGCTGGAGAAAGAAATGGCGCTCCACTCCAGTATTCTTGCCTGGGAAATCCATGGACAGAAGAATCTGTCAGATTACTGTCCATAGGGTCACAAAAGAGTCAGATACGATATAGAGACTAAACAACAAACAGTAATTCACAATTTATGAATTCTGCCTCCTATATCATTATTTCTATTCTTATGATAGCTTTTTTTTTCTCTAAGTACATGTAAAAACACTGAAGTGTTTTTACAGTCAGATACGTTATTACTTCTGATTCTCCATTTCTTTTCTCATCGTTAGGACAGAAAAATAAACATTTTCATTGTCCACACTTATGAACTGTGACTGTCTCTCATGCAAGCACCTCAACCTTGAGTGATAGATTTAGCTCCTTTTTAGATCTGAGGTAGCAACTTAGAAAGGAAAGTAGCTAGCAAGTGGAGAAAATTGCATTCAAACCAGGCATGCCCAACTCAAAACCCTTGCTCTTTTCATCTACCAAACAGAACTGCATCAACTCTTAGGGGAAAAGGAATCCAAAGATTCAGATAAATTTTGAATTATTTCCAGGGTTTAACGTTTCTTTTCTGGAGTATTTCTGAATGTACAGCAATTTATTTTAAATGGTGCATAATGAAAGAAAGGCAATAGAAACAGAGAAAGCCAAGGGTAACAATTCAGGAAGTCCAGACCCCATATTGCCAGAATCCTTTATTAAGTTATAGTTTGCTGCTAGAATGAAGAAATAAAAGTATGTATGTAAATATGTATATGGGGCTTCCTAGGTGGCACTAGTGCTAAAGACACCACCTGTCAATGCAGAGGATGTAAGAGACGTGGGTTTGATCCCTGGGCCAGGAAGAACACCTAGAGAAGGAATGGCAGCCCATTCCAGTATTCTCTCCTGGAGAATCCCATGGATAGCGGAACCAGCTATGGTCCATGGGGTCACAAAGAGTTGGACATGACTGAAGCAACTTGTCATATATGTACGGGAAGTCCTTAGGTGCTATGACCTTATAGTTAGGAATTACGTTTAGTATACCTGAAGCAGTACTTTTTTCTTTCTACAAATTAAAATAGATAGTGTATGTATAAGGTATCATTTCATATTTACTTGTATTCTTTATTTTTAATAGCCCAGACTTCATGGAAAACTGTGAATTTGTTTTTTTAGAAGTGCAAAAATATGAAATATATTTCGTTAACTAATGACTCTTATTCTGTAAAAAGGAAAATGTCAAAAATCTTAAATCACCCAGCATGGGATCTCCATGCCTTAGTAAGTACTTTCTAAACAGAGTAGGCACTCAATAAATATTTGCAGGCTTGAATTGGATTATAGTTAATTGAATTCATTCATTTAGTTTAGGTCCAATCTATACTGAGAAAAATCAATCTATATTGCCCTAATCTTTCAGCTGTTATCCATGTCACATGACTCTAACTCCATTGATGATGGCTGCTGATATCCATTTGAAATGTTTTGTAGAATACAAAATAATTTATAAGAATGCTGTATATTTAGTTTATAAAAGTGTGAATCACCTTTGTTCCTTTCACTTTTGAACATATAAGCCAGTTGCTTTTACTCAAATGGTTTGTACTAAAGTCCCTTATCTCAAACTCTCATTGCTTCCATTTGCATTACAGTAAGAACCCAAAGCATTATTGAGCCCTGATAAATTACCATTGCTATCAAAAATGGCAATGTTCATTGTGAGGCCCCTTTAGCACATATTTTCAAATAATACTCAATACATCAGAGAGCAAATTAATTTAGAAATATTATAATTATTCTCAGTCTCTAAACTGATAGGATCAAACATGAATTCTAATCCCAGCTAAAAACTGCCAAAATGACCTTAAGCACCATCTTACCTTTAGGTGCAGTTTACTCATCTTTTACATTCTCTGTAATTTTAACCTTATCAGAAAAGCATATGCATCAGTATCAGAAAGCACTTTATACATTGCCACTAATAATGACTACTGCAACACTAACTGCTATATTATTTATTTGAAAATAATCTAAACACATTATTTCAATTTACCCAAAAACATTAAGATAAATAAAAGATGACACATCGCTCAAACATTTAATGTCAGGTTTTACATCTTCTTTTGTATTCGTTAGGATAACATGGTATTCAAGATTAGCCTTGAGGTAGATTCTCTTTTCTGTCATCAGGCTCCTTGATAAAGTGAGTAATCCCACCCTAACCCCAAATAATTAGTTTTGTAAATCAACTTTAGCTACATATTGCTGCTAAGTCACTTCGGTCGTGTTCGACTCTGTGCGACCCCATAGATGGCAGCCCACCAGGCTCCCCCGTCCCTGGGATTCTCAAGGAAAGAACACTGGAGTGGGTTGCCATTTCCTTTTCCAATGCAAGAAAGTGAAAAGTGAAAGTGAAGTCGCTCAGACATGTCTGACTCTTTGCGACCCCATGAACTGCAGCCCACCAGCTTCCTCCATCCATGGGATTTTCCAGGCAAGAGTACTGGAGTGGGGTGCAATCACCTTCTCCAAGCTATATATTGGAATTGGTTAAATGTATACTCTTTGCAATGAAAAAATTAAAATATGGTCTTTATACCTTTTTAAAGTTTTAATTAAAGAATAAATATTAAACTTTATTATTTTATTGGATTATATATCTAATTACATATATATATATTCTATTTTTCTCTGTTAAAGTGTTGAAATGTATTAATTATTTCCCCTGAGTAGTGGCCAGCCTTGCAACCTTGGGATAAACCCTGGTTAACCCTAGTTGGCACATTCTTTCACACATGATTATGTTCTATTTGCCAATGTTTGGTTCATTTTGTCTCTGGATTCATTAATAAACATTTTTTCTTGTTCTTAGAAATTTACAGTATGAAAATCTTATTTCTTTAAATTATTTCCTAATACTCTCTTTTTTTCTTTCTAATCATATTTTGCTCAGTTTTGGCACCTCATAAAACTGTTCATGGGCTTCCTTGGTGGCTCAGACAGTAAAGAATCTGCCTGCAATGCGGGAGATCTGGGTTTGATCCCTGGGTTGAGAAGATCCCCTGGAGAAGGGGATGGCAAACCACTCCAGTATTCTGGCCTGGAGAATTCCATGGACAGCATAGTCTATGAGGTCGCAAAGAGTCAGACATGACTGAGGGACTTTCACTTTCATTTTAATACTGTTTGTATTCATTTATATAATATATAATATAATTAATATTATATTCATGCTTCCAATTATATTATTTTTTTAGTTTTACTACTTCCATGTTTGTTCTTCTGTCTTCTGAACTTAGGAAGAGACATTTCACTGTTTCTTTTTTTCTTTCTTTATGTCTTGCTGTGGCATGTAAAAGACTCTGATGCTGGGAGGGATGGGGGCAGGAGGAGAAGGGGACGACAGAGGATGAGATGGCTGGATGGCATCACTGACTCAATGGACATGAGTATGAGTGAACTCCGGGAGTTGGTGATGGACAGGGAGGCCTGGCGTGCTGCGATTCATGGGGTCGCAAAGAGTCAGACACGACTGAATGACTGAACTGAACTGAACTGAACTGATGGCATGTAAAACATTTATTCCAAATATTCCTTTCAGAACATATTAATCTCAGATGTCAAATATTATTTTTATATTTTAATTTTTGATTTGGAGTCTTCTTTCTTGTTTAGCCAATACGTATGAGAATTTGTTTATTTTACAACTATATACTTCAGTTATTTGTAGTTTAAAAGTATATTGATTGATATATGATGCATAATAAGGCTTTTCAACTATTATGTATATCTATATCATAGAGTATGTAAACAAATTTTTAAGTTATGTAAATCTGAGATCAATTTTAATAGAGTCTAATTTTTGTGCAATTCTTCTTTAGGATGTCATCATTAATTTTTCTACCTTCACAATATATTTTTTGAGATCTTCAATTTTTACTCTATTTTAATTGCTATTTTTAAATTAGTTTTTAAAGTGCTTCCTTAGGATATAGTCTGAATTATGAATATGTAAATCATAAGTTTCATGGACTTTTTGGACATGTTCACTTTAGTAAGCATTTGTTGAGCTCCACTTTTCTAAGTCTGCTGCTGCTGCTAAGTCACTTCAGTCGTGTCCGACTCTGTGCGACCCCATAGATGGCAGCCCAACAGATTCCCCAGTCCCTGGGATTCTCCAGGCAAGAACACTGGAGTGGGTTGCCATTTCCTTCTCCAATGCATGAAAGTGAAGAGTGAAAGTGAAGTCGCTCAGTCGTGTCCGACTCTGAGGGACCCCATGGACTGCAGCCTACCAGGCTCCTCCATCCATGGGATTTTCCAGGCAAAAGTACTGGAGTGGGGTACCATTGCCTTCTCCAAGTCTACTAAAGTCTAAGTCTAGAATGGGGGACTTGAAACAGTCAGAAAGTGTTGAATAATGGTCTTTACGCCAAAAAAGAATTCATGATTCATTCTAATGGCAATGAAATGCTTGTGAATAAATAATTATAAGAAACACTAATAAATAGTATTATAAGGGGAGAACAAAGGACTATAGGAGTTAAGAGGGCAGATTGATGAACCAACTTGAGAGAGAAGTTTCATGGCAGAATGATGATTTAAGCCATGCCCTGGTGTTTTGAAAGCTAGAGACATGAGAAAAAATGGCACTCCATCACCCAAGGACTTTAATATGGACCATCGTTTTATCTTACGTTTCCTAAATCTGCCCCATTACCAAGTGCAACTTTATATACAGAGCAGCCCCCTCAATGAATCACCAAATCATGTTCCTATAACTACGACTTTTGCCTCCATGAAGTAAATTTTAAAACGTATTGCTTTGGCTTCATGACAGGACTTTATGCTGCTTTTTTTTTTTTTTTGGTGATTTTACATGTATAATAGATTTTAGATCATTGTTTACTTTTTAATATGGGGAAGTTCTATTTTACTCCTGTAACCAACCCAATCTGTATCAAGATGATTCCAATACCTAGCACACAGAGTAGCTATGGTATTAATGTCATTTTCTATAATTTTCCAATCAGTTATTTCTGGCTAAATTTCTCCAAGCAAGGTTGCCCTCTGTTGGAGCATTCCAAATACATGAATCGTGAAATTCTAGCTAAAATTAATGCCATTTTTGTTTGACCTGTGATGCAGTTCTGCCTTTTGTTTAACTTCTGGATATTGCTATTGAAACACATCTAAATCTGACAGGAACCTGTTGAGGCTGACCATAGGCTTCAGAGGAAAGTGTGTCTATATATTATCATAGATTCCTTGGTGGTTTAGAAGTGTGGGGAGCCTGTGAAGGAACCAGACATTTTGAACAGAATAGAGTTTAATCTGTCTATACTTGAGTATAACAGAGAGAATATAGAATTCTTCATCTATCATTTGCTTGTCATTATGTTTCTTGTGTGTGTGTGCATATTTATTTTTGCTTTCTCATGCTCTTTATGCTATTCCTGGAGTGGATTTTAAATACTTTTGTTTTAAACAAAACAAGCCCATTCCCTCATTTAAAAAATATCCCCAACATCCTCACCTTGTTGAAACACTATCTTTTCTCTTCAGATGCTCTCTAGTTAAAATTAAACTCTCCACCACTCTAAAATTTCATTTGTATCAAAATTACAGTTCTTACCACAATCTGTCTTATATTCAATAATTTACACATTTTAAATTTTCTTCATGTTACAGAGAAATATAAAAGGTCAATGGCTGTGTACTTAGCAATCTTATATTTTCAAGGAATCTTGCACAAGCCTCTAGAGGAAGAAATGATTAGTGTAGGTTGCTTTAAATCATACTGAAAAACAACAAAACATTAACTGACCTGCCATTTTCAGACACTCTAAACATTATTTTACATGTTTTTTATTTTATTAATTAAATAATTGATGCATTAATAGTTATCTTTTTTATCTTTGTTATAATAGGCTTTTCTTTCTCACATGATGTTCTCTAATTTGTTATTTGAATTAATTTGTGCTAATTAGCCTGTACTTTGCTAATGTTTTAATTTTCTTTTGCTTGTCTTTCTTAAGTTTCAGAATGTCTCTTAAAGCATTACTTATACTTCTGAAAATTTATGGAAACATCGTTTCAGGTATCTTCTATCAAAGAGAAAAACTGACAAAGCCTATAGCATACAGTTCTATTTATTACTCATAGGTATTTCCACTTCTACAGTGTGTTTTATCTTAACTCATTCATTAACTCTTACCTTCATGAGTAAGAAATAATGATAGTGTTCAAGATATATTTGAAGTTTGCTTTAAAAAAATCCCATGTGCCTTTATGTAACTTCCTACTATCTCTATTAAAATTAGCTTTCTGATCATAAAAAAGACATTTTTGAAACCATGATTTCTTCACAGCTTTTACTTTCTCCTGTGTCTCCATTTCATTGTATTTAAATTGTGGGAGTTACAGCAGATACTTTTTCTAAAAATGTGCATTTTGCAAGCTACCTGTCTGTATTATTGCTTGACTCATCGAAATTATTCCTTTCTCTTTTGTTGCAAGTTTGCAAGTTTTACTTTGCAAGTTATTTTCCTCAATTTTAAACATTTAAGCATATTTGTATATTTCTAGTTTCATTTTTTACTGAGCATGAGATTTTTGGAGGAATGAAAGTGGTGTGACATGCTTTGCTCTGAGAGGCACCACTACCTGTTCAGTTCAGTTCAGTTGCTCAGTGGTGTCCAACTCTTTGCAACCCCAAGGACTGCAGCATGACAGGCCTCCATATCCATTACCAACTCCTGGAGTTTACTCAAATTCATGTCCATTGAGTCGGTGAGGCCATCCAGCCATCTCATCCTCTGTCGTCCCCTTCTCCTCCTGCCTTCAATCTTTCCCAGCATCAGGGTCTTTTCAAAGAAGTCAACTCTCCGCGTCAGGTGGCCAAAGTATTGGAGTTTCAGCTTCAGCATCAGTCCTTCCAATGAATATTCAGGACTGATTTCCTGTAAGATGGACTGGTTGGATCTCCTTGCAATCCAAAGGACTCTCAAGAGTCTTCTCTAACACCACTGTTCAAAAGCATCAGTTCTTCGGTGCTCAGCTTTCTTTATAGTCTAACTCATATATCCATACATGATTACTGGAAAAACCATAGCCTTGACTAGATGGACCTTTGTTGGCAAAGTAATGTCTCTGCTTTTTAATATGGTATCTAGGTTGGTCATAACTTTCCTTCCAAGAAGTAAATGTCTTTTAATTTTATGGCTACAGTCACCAATTGCAGTGATTTTGGAGTCCCCAAAAATAAAGTCTGCCACTGTTTCCCCAATTATTTGCCATGAATTGATGGGACCAGATACCATGATCTTACTTTTCTTAAAGTTGAGCTTTAAGCCAACTTTTTCACTCTCCTCTTTCACTTTCATCAAGAGGCTCTTTAGTTCTTCTCCACTTTCTGCCATAAGAGTGGTGTCTTCTGCATATCTAAGGTTATTGATATTTCTCCCGGCATTCTTGCTTTCAGCTTCTGATTCCTCCAGCCCAGCGTTTCTCATGATGTACTCTGCATATAAGTTGAATAAGCAGGATGACAATATACAGTCTTGACATACTCTTTTCCCAATTTGGAACCAGTCTGTTGTTCCATGTCTAGTTCCAACTGTTGCTTCCTGACCTGCATACAGATTTCTAAAGAGGCAGGCCAGGTGGTCTGGTCTTCCCATCTCTTGAAGAATTTTCCACTGTTTATTGTGATCCACACAGTCACAGGCTTTGGCATAGTCAATTAGATCAGATCAGATCAGATCAGTCGCTCAGTCATGTCCAACTCTTTGCGACCCCATGAATCACAGCACGCCAGGCCTCCCTGTCCATCACCAACTCCCAGAGTTCACTCAGACTCACGTCCATCGAGTCAGTGATGCCATCCAGCCATCTCATCCTCTGTTGTCCCCTTCTCCTCCTGCCCCCATCCCTCCCAGCATCAGAGTCTTTTCCAATGAGTCAACTCTTCACATGAGGTGGCCAAAGTACTGGAGTTTCAGCTTTAGCATCATTCCTTCCAAAGAAATTCCAGGGCTGATCTCCTTCAGAATGGACTGGTTGGCTCTCCTTGCAGTCCAAGGGACTCTCAAGAGTCTTCTCCAACACCACAGTTCAAAAGCATCAATTCTTCAACGCTCAGCCTTCTTCACTGTCCAACTCTCACATCCATACACGACCACAGGAAAAACCATAGCCTTGACTAAAGGAACCTTTGTTGGCAAAGTAATGTCTCTGCTTTTGACTATGCTGTCTAGGTTGGTCATAACTTTCCTTCCAAGGAGTAAGCGCCTTTTAATTTCATGGCTGCAGTCACCATCTGTAGTAATTTTGGAGCGCAGAAAAGTAAAGTCTGACACCATAAATATTTTTCTGGAACTCTCTTGCTTTTTTGATGATCCATCAGATATTGGCAATTTGATATCTGGTTCCTCTGCCTTTTCTAAAACCAGCTTGAACATCTGGTACTTCACAGTTCACATATTGTTGAAGCCTGGTTAAAGAATTTTGAGCATTACTTTAGTAGCATGTGAGATGAGTGCAATTGTGTGGTAGTTTGAGCATTCTTTGGTATTGCCTTTTTTTGAGGTTGGAATGAAAACTGACCTTTTCCAGTCCTGTGATCACTGCTGAGTTTTCCAAATGTGGTGGCACATTGAGTGCAGCACTTTCACAGCATCATCTTTTAGGATTTGAAATAGCTCAACTGGAATTCCATCACCTTCAATCACTTTGTAGTGATGCTTCCTAAGGCCCACTTGACTTCACATTCCAGGATGTCTGGCTCTAGGTGAGTGATCACACCATCATGATTATATGGGTTGTTAAGGTCTTTTTTGTACAGTTCTTTTGTGTATTCTTGCCACCTCTTCTTAATATCTTCTGCTTCTGTTAGGTCCATACCATTTCTGTCCTTTACTGAGCCCATCTTTGTAAATGTTCCTTTGGTATCTCTAATTTTCTTGAGGCAATCTCTACTCTTTCCTATTCTACTGTTTTCCTCAATTTTTTTTGCACAGATCACTGAAGAAGGCTTTCTTATCTCACCTTGCTGTTCTTTGGAACTCTGCATTCAGATGCTTATATCTTTCTTTTCTCCTTTGCTTTTCACTTCTCTTCTTTTCACAGCTATTTGTAAGGCCTCCTCAGGCAGCCATTTTGCTTTTTCACATTTCTTTTTCTTGGGGATGGTCTTGATCCCTATCTCCTGTACAATGTAATGAATCTCCGTCCATAGTTCATCAGGCACTCTGTCTATCCGATCTAGTCCCTTAAATCTATTTCTCACTTCCACTGTATAATCAGAAAGGATTTGATTTAGGTCATACCTGAATGGTATGGTGGTTTTCCCTACTTTCATCAATTTAAGTCTGAATTTGGCAATAAGGAGTTCATTACCTGAGCCACACTCAGGTCCTGGTCTTTTTTTTGCTGACTGTATAGAGTTTCTCCATCTTTGGCTGCAAATCAATCTGATTTCAGTATTGACCATCTGGTGATGTCCATGTGTAGAGTCTTCTCTTGTGTTGTTGGAAGAGGGTGTTTGCTATGACCACTGAGTCCTCTTGGCATAACTCTATTAGCCTTTGCCCTGCTTCTTTCTGTCCTGCCTTTGCCAGGTGTTTCTTGACTTCCTACTTTTGCATCCCAGTCCCCTATAATGAAAAGGACATCTTTTTTGGGTATTAGTTCTAAATGGTCTTGTAGGTCTTCATGGAACCGTTCATCTTCAGCTTCTTCAGCGTAACTGGTTGGGGCATAGACTTGGATTACTGTGACATTGAATGGTTTGCCTTGGAAATGAACAGAGATCATTCTGTTGTTTTTGAGACTGCATCCAAGTACTGCATTTTGGACTCTTTTGTTGACTATGATGGCTACTCCATTTCTTCTAAGGGATTTTTGCCCACAGTAGTAGATATAATGGTCATCTGAGTTAAATTCACCCATCCCAGTCCATTTTAGTTTATTTTCATTATGTCCACCATAGTTTGGCCCCAGGTAAATAGCAGGAAGGGAACAGAGCTCCACCCGTCAACAGAGAATTGGCTTAAAGATTTACTGAATAAGGCCTTGCCCATCAGAATAAGACCCAGTTTCCCCCTCAGTCAGAATCCCATCTGGAAGCTTCCATAGGCCTCTTATCCATCTCCATCAGAGGGCAGACAGACTGAAAACTACACTCACAGAAAACTAGCCAATCTAATCACATGGACCACAGCAGTGTCTAACTCAGTGAAGCTATGAGCCATGCCATGTAGTGTCACCCAAGATAAACGTGTCATGATAGAGAATTCTGACAAAATGTGGTCCACTGGGAAGGGAATGGCAAACCACTTCAGTATTCTTGCCTTGAGAACCCCATGAACAGTATGAAAAGGCAAAAAGATAGGAAAATGAAAAAGGAACTCCCCAAGTCAGTAGGTGCCCAATATGCCACTGGAGATCAATGGAGAAATAATTCCAGAAAGAATGAAGAGACAGAGCCAAAGCAAAAAACCACCCAGTCATGGATGTGACTGGGGATGGAAGCAAGGTCTGATGCTGTAAAGAGCAATATTGCATAGGAACCTGGAATGTTAGTCCATGAATCAAGACAAATAGAAAGTAGTCAAACAGGAGATGGCAAGAGTGAACATTGACATTTTAGGAATCAGTGAACTATAATGGACTGGAATGGGTGAAGTTAACTCAGATGACCATTACCTGTTTCCTGCTGTAATACCTGCCGGAAGTTGCTTTACTATTATTTCTTTTATTTTTGTATCTAGACAACCAGACATATAATAATAATAAAAGATGTTTATTATCTTCATATTATTATAATAATAAAAGGTGTTTTTATGTTAGCATGTTGATGTTATAATTCTAAAGGGCAATAATTTTTAAAAATTCATAGCTTTCTTGACAGATGTACAGTAAGCATTAATTTTGCCCTTTTGATATTTTATGCCAGTTTGTGACTCTTGGGCTTTCTCCTGGATTTAAAGAGTAATAAAAATGAAATCAACATATTGTTGTCATATCTTTTTAACCTGACTCATTTTGCTATGAGAAAATATCTCTACTAAAAATAATAGGATTACAACCAAGTGGATTATTTAAAATAGGCCATCACACAGTTGAAAAGTGCTTATGTAATCAGTTAGGGGGTTTGCCCTTGACTTGTGCTGTTTTCACTTACTTCTTGGTTAAGTGAAAGGAAGCAGAAAGTGATTGAAATGGTACATTCCAGAAAATTTATTTTAATCTTGTTGCATCAAAAGCACAGGGAATGTTAAGATTCTAAAACCAGTTTTCAGTGCTTAGGCAGATGTAACAGGTGAGTGATTATATTTAAGGTTGACATAGTTTATAGAAACGGAATTATAATAGTTTTCCACAGCATGAATGAATCTGACATTTTGTTTTAAAGATGAAATAATTTCCAATGCCAAGTTTTTGACTTTAAAAATTTAATAGATTGCATAGCAGTTTTACCTAGTGAAAACTGCTGTTACATTGTAATGTTATTCGTAAACAAAGTAAAACATCTGTAAAAAATATGACATTTGGGTAGCAAAATTCTTTACTCTGACAATAACAACAGAATCTAAAAGAGAATATTTTTAAATAGTAAGTTTTGCATTGGATTTTTTTCCCTTTCTTTAAAAGCGGTCGTCACTTTTACTCATCCACTGAAAATTAATTGCAGTAAGATTTATTTGGATCATGAAAAGTGAGATAGTCTGATGATTTAATTTATGTATCACTTATTGTTTCAATATAGCAAAAACTATAGTAAGAGGAAAATTACATTATTTTACATAGTCCACATATTTATGTATGCATTTGTTTTTTTCATACTGTGAAATATGATAGAAAATTACACCTGCTATTCAAGGATGCATGTAAATATTAGGGAATGTAAAGAATCTATAGCAGGTATCAGTTAATATAAACATTAATAAAGCAGTTAATATAAATATTAATAATTCACTTATACTTTGCTTTCATATTGAAAACTATTTTGATTCTTTGATGCCAAATAATATTCAAACTACCAAAGTAATGCTGAAAATTTTCCAAGCCAGACTTCAACAGTACATGAGGCGTGAACTTCCAGATGTTCAAGCTGGATTTAGAAAAGGCAGAGGAACGAGAGTTCAAATTGCCAACATTCATCGTATCACAGAAAAAGCAATAGAGTTCTAGAAAAATATCTATGTCTACTTCATCAACTATGCCAAAACTTTTGACTGTGTGGATCATAACAAACTGTGAGAAATACTTAAAGAGATGGGAATACCATGCCGCCTGACCTGCCTCCTGGGAAATCAGTATGTATATCAAGAAGCGACAGTTAGAACTGGACATGGAACAATAGACTGGTTCCAAATCGGGAAAGGAGTATGTCAAGGCTGTATACTGTCACCTTGCTTATTTAACTTATATGCAGGGTACATCATGTAAAATGCCTGGCTGGATGAAGCACAAGCTGGAATCAAGATTGCTGGGAGAAATATCAATACCTCAGATATGCAGGTGACACCACACTTATGGTAGAAAGCGAAGAACTAAAGAGCCTCTTGAAGAAAATGAAAGAGGAGAGTGAAAAATTTGGCTTAAAACTCAACATTCAGAAAACTAAGATCATGGCATCTGGTGACTGATGTTTACAGATGTTTATAGATGTTTATAGAATCTTAACATTCCCTGTTTTGGAGAAGGCAATGGCAACCCTCCAGTACTCTGCCTGGAAAATGCCATGAGAGGAGGAGCCTGGTAGGCTGTGGTCCATGGGGTCACTAAGAGTCGGACAGGACTGAGAGACTTCACTTTCACTTTTCACTTTCATGCACTGGAGAAGAAAATGGCAACCCACTACAGTGTTCTTGCCTGGAGAATCCCAAGGACGGGGGAGCCTGGTGGGCTTCTGTCTATGCGGTCTCACAGAGTCGGACACGACTGAAGCAACTTAGCAGCAGCAGCAGCAGCAGCAACATTCCCTGTTTACAGACATTTTACTTTGCTTGCCAATAACGTGCCTGCCATGACTGATACTGAAGCTGAAACTCCAATATTTTGGCCACCTGATGCGAAGAACTGACTCATTTGAAAAGACTCTAATGCTGGGAAAGATTGAAGGTGGGAGGAGAAGGGAACAATAGAGGATGAGATGGCTGGATGGTATCATCAACTCGATGGATATGAGTTTGAGCTAGCTCCAGGAGTTGGTGATGGACAGAGAAGTCTGGCATGCTACAGTCCATGGGTCACAGAGTCTGGCACAACTGAGTGACTGAACTGAATATTGATTCTTATTTGACAGATTAAAGAGTAGTCTATTATATTGGCTAATAGTCTCACCACGTATTCAATGTTATATATTGAAATTGCAGAGAAAATTTTGTTTTTAAGAACAACTGCTGCATATGACAACTTTAAGGAAAGTAAATTATATTGTGTAATGAGTTTTGAAATATTTTGTTTCACTCTGTTTTTCAAAACAGTATGTTCTTTATAAATGGAAATATACTAGAGTTCCAATGTGCCTGTCATGTTGAGATCAAGATTTCATTACAAAAATGATATCAACCTCAAAATTATTATCTTTTGTAGGACATTCTGAAAAATCCATTCATTTATTTGCACAGCATTTAAAAGCCTAATTCTATTGATAAACAAAAATTAATAAAAATATTAATTTGTTACTAGTCTTGGAAGGTTTTACTTATTAGAAAGAAATCTGCTTCCATTTTTTTTTCTGAGGTTGATCTTGATTCTTTTTAGTGTTCACCATAGCCTTTTTTTAATAGATCTGCTCTTTAAGTATTATGGTTTGTCCTGAATTCCATTTTAGCTCTATTCTCTTCTGTTAACCACACAACCCCTATTCAATGAGGATCAAATTTTTATCTTCATTCAAGACACTTCATTTGAGCTCCACACACATATTTTACTGCTCAGTAGACTATTCTTAAGACATTTGAAACTTCTATATAAAGGGTATCATGATTCCCACCTACCTAGATGCAGAAGTTGTTTTCTTTTCTTCTATGTTAAATAATTTGATTATGCTCTGATTTTTTTCAATCCAGAAAATGGAGATTCTAGATCTCTCTTTCTGTATTGCCCAATAGAAATATGAGAGCTACTTATGAGATTTAAAATTCTCTAATATTTTTTTAAAAACATTAACATAGAATTATTGTGATAAAGTGTTTATTTAACCCAATATATCAAAAATGTTTTACTTTATCATGTACTCAGTGAAATAATTAATGAGATATTTTACTTTATCTTTATTCCTACAAAGTATAATCCAGTGTATATTTTTTACCTTCAGCATATAAAAATCTAGAGAGTAAACTTTTGTAAACAAATACTTGATGTGTATTTAGATATCATAAAATTTACAATTGAAATAATAAATTCATATAAGCAAATTGATCTAAAGTTAATTAAAAATGTTATAAGAACTGAATAGGTTATGAAAAAATTAATATCATCATTCCTATTGACAAAACTTGTTTATTAGCTTTGAAAGATTTGATTTGACATAAAAGCAAATGCATACTAGTTTTGCTACTAATTCTGTCCAAGATAAGTAAATTTGCTAATTTTGTACTTCAAAATCTCATTTTTATTAACATCAAATTGAAAGAGGCAGTATGTATATTGAGCTCTAATTTTACCACTATCAACCATATTGTTCAAATTTATCTTATAGTGTTTGTAGTCAGTTTAGTTATCATTGCTCACTACAACTGGCTTCATAATCCAAATTGTTACATAGCTACTCCCAGTCTTTTCTTTTTAACTGTTTCCAGAGTAGTACTGACTTCATCACTAGTTGATTCTGCAGAATAGTATATTTTTTTTGTATTAAGTTGAAAAGAAACTTATACTTGCTTATAAGATAGGAAAATAATTAAATGGTATTGTTTAAAAAATAAGTATTTTGATTTAATCACCAAATTATAGTTTTCATAAGCATCACTGTACATTGGGCTTTCTGCCTAAGATAATCACCTTAAAATGCTATAAGGGTGCATAAAAAAATAATACAAAATGTGCCCATCCATTGACATTTACCAGATCACTGAAAAGTTTATCCATGATACTAGAAATGAAGTATACACTGGAAAAAATGGACTACAACACAGAAGTAGTATTTTATGCGATGAAGCAAAATAAAATGTTGTCCACCCAAAAAATAAAATTATAATTGACAGAAAAATAATATTTTATATTTCTTCAGTTTTTACATTTTAAGCTTTAATTAAAATACAATAGAATAAGATTTCAGTTATTCAGTCACATCAGCCACATTTCACATGCTCAATAGTCACACAATGCAAGTGGTTACCATACGGGACAGCATAGCTCTAGTTCATTCTGAGTTCTCCATTCATCCTAAAGATTTTCCAAAGTAGTGCCTTTACTTTCATCTTCAAGGCCAATGTCTTATTCATATTTGTCCATGAGGTTGTTGCTACTGTCTTTTACCTGGTCCCTTATCCCCTATTGTCAACCATATGACTGTTAAGGGTGAGACTTTTACAAAACAAATATTCCCGATAAACAACAGGTCTTACTCTAAAGCACCAGGAACTATATTCAATATTTTGTAGTAAATCATAATGGAAAAGACTATGAAAAATACTATGAATTACTTTGCTGTACACCAGAAACAAACACAACATTGTAAACTAACTATATTTCAATTAAAAAAAAAATACTCCTCTCATACTCTTTCCACTTAAAAATCGTGCGAAGTCTCTCAATATCTATCTGAAGACGTTCAAACTCCTTTGTGATATTGCACCACTTGCCTCTTTAAACTTTTTGTCCTATTCATAGATGGTAAATAAAAACTTTTGAAAGAATGACCTTGTAAATGAATAAAGAATCTCCTTTTGCTTCATTAAAAATGTCACATGTTTTTACCATTTTGACCTATAAACTTTTCAAAGGAAAAAAGTTCTGTTAACTGTTCTGTTAACTTCTAATTCATTGCCACTATTGAAGATGCAAAGCAATACATTTTCTTCAAAATACGATACATCCCACCTCTTGGGAACTAAATACCTATGCTCCTCATTACTTTCTTCCTTTTTATATTATTATTTAAATTATGGCAATTTAAATATTTGCCATTTCAAAAGTTTTGGGAGCATGGGAACTGTGTTAATTTTTCTATTCTGAGGCTATCCTACCAGATCTAGAATAGAGCAGATGGGCAATGAAGCTTAATTCACTATGGATTTTAAATACTTAGACTTTTTTTATGGTGCAGATGAGAACAATTTGCAATAGTTAGAATGCAATCAGTTCAATCAGTTCAGTCCCTCAGGCGTGTCCAACTCTGCATCCCCATGAATTGCAGCACACCAGGCCTCCCTGTCCATCACCAACACCCGGAGTTCACTCAAACTCATGTCCATCGAGTCAGTGATGCCATCCAGCCATCTCATCCTCTGTTGTCCCCTTCTCCTCCTGCCCCCAACCCCTCCCAGCATCAGAGTCTTTTCCAATGAGTCAAGTCTTTGCATGAGGTGGCCAAAGTACTGGAGTTTCAGCTTTAGCATTATTCCTTCCAAAGAACACCCAGGACTGATCTCCTTTAGAATGGACTGGTTGGATCTCCTTGCAGTCCAAGGGACTCTCAAGAGTCTTTTCCAACACCACAGTTCAAAAGCATCAATTCTTCAGTACTCAGCCTTCTTCACAGTCCAACTCTCACATCCATACATGACTACTGGAAAAACCACAGCCTTGACTAGATGGACCTTTGTTGGCAAAGTAATGTCTCTGCTTTTCAATATGCTGTCTAGGTTGGTCATAACTTTCCTTCCAAGGAGTAAGCGTCTTTTCATTTCATGGCTTCAGTCAACATCTGCAGTGATTTTGGAGCCCAGAAAAATAAAGTCTGACATTGTTTCCACTGTTTCCCCATCTATTTCCCATGAAGTGATGGGACCAGATGCCATGATCTTAGTTTTCTGAATGTTGAGCTTTAAGCCAACTTTTTCACTCTCCTCTTTCACTCTCATTAAGAGGCTTTTTAGTTCTTCTTCACTTTCTGCCATATGGTGGTGTCATCTGCATATCTGAGGTTATTGATATTTCTCCCTGCAATCTTGATTCCAGCTTGCACTTCTTCCAGCCCAGCATTTCTCATGATGTACTCTCCATATAAGTTAAATAAGTAGTGTGACAACATACAGCCTTGACGTACTCCTTTTCCTATTTGGAACCAGTCTGTTGTTCCATGTCCAGTTCTAACTATTGCTTCCTGACCTGCATATAGGCTTCTCAAGAGGCAGGTCAGGTGGTCTGGTATTCCCATAGATTCAGAATTTTCCACAGTTTATTGTGATCCACACAGTCAAAGGCTTTGGCATAGTCAATAAAGCAGAAGTAGATGTTTTTCTGGAACTCTCTTGCTTTTTCGATGATCCAGCAGATGTTGGCAATTTGGTCTCTGGTTCCTCTGCCTTTTCTAAAACCAGCTTGAACATCAGGAAGTTCACGGTTCACATATTGCTGAAGCCTGGCTTGGAGAATTTTGAGCATTACCTTACTAGCGTGTGAGATGAGTGCAATTGTGTGGTAGTTTGAGCATTCTTTGGCATTGCCTTTCTTTGGGATTGGAATGAAAACTGACTTTTTGCAGTCCTGTGGCCACTGCTGAGTTTTCCAGATTTGCTGGCCTATAGAATGCAATAGTGGAAGATTTTCCATCACAGGAGACTTCAGAACTAGTGTATTTTAAAAAATAAGTTGTATATAATGCTGTCAATTTTTGTGAAGTAGAAGGTTAAAAGGAACAATTTTTAAATGGGATTGAATAAAAATATCATCATTATAGATTTTGTTAATCTTAAAAAAGAAATAAGTTAAAAGAAGGTGTATATTTTTACAAAGCAATATTTGAAATTGTTTTTTTAAGTTGCTGACCTTGCTAGGTAATGCTACATATATTTCAGTATAATTAGAACATAATTTCAATTCTAAAGCCAACCAAAGATCCATTTTGTAATTAGGCCAAAATTTTATAGTAATTGAATAAATATAAAATTAAGGTGGATATGGAGGATTTATGCAGAAGTGGTTAATTTACCATGTCCTTTAATTTATGTAATCCAAAAGTTTTGTTATTTGTTCTCTTCCATCTGTGATTACTCTGGACCCCAAGTGTGTGATAATGTGCATATGTGAGAAACTGGCTGGGCATGCGGATTCAGATTCCCTGGATTTGCAAGATAATGGATACTTCTATGTTTTTATTTTTTTATCTGTGAATTTATCTCCCAGGTTATGGTAAAGATTACATACAATTATTTGTGTCAGGCAAAAATATTTGGTAACACAGAACATCAATGCAAAGAAAGAAAATCTGATGGGTAAGGTGATGGGTATGTGTGTGTGCATGTGTGTGTGTGTGTGTCACTCAGTTGTGTCCGACTCTTTGTGACTGCATGGACTGTAGCATTCCAGGCTCCTCTATCCATGGAATTCACCAGGCAAGAATACTGGAGTGGGTTGCTATTCCCTTCTCCAGGGAAGGTGATGGATATGCTATTATAAAATACTATTATACTGTAGTTTTAAGTGGAATTAGGTGAAAAAATACAAAGAGGAAAGCAGTGATTTCTATTAGAAAGACTGATTCCCCTGCTAGCACATGCTATTAGGGAGATTAACATGTGATCTTTCATCATTAACTGATTTCACTTTGAGCTTCAATGTTTCAATTTATAAAGCAGCAAGTCCAGACTTGATGGACATGAGTTTGAGCAAGCTCTGGGAGTTGGTGATAGACAGGGAAGCCTGGCATGCTACAGTCCATGGGGTTGCAAAGAGTTGAACATGACTGAGCAACCTAACTGACTCACTGAAGAAATTCCGGATGAAACACAGATTAACGAAGTTTCAAGTGAAGAGTTTATTTCATTTTATAAAAAGGAAACTGTGTATGAGTTGCTATGCATGGAAAAATTCATTTAATTTTGCTTTCCCAAGTTCTTTACTCTCTAACTGTACCCAGTTCAACTATTAGTAATCCATCTAGTGAAGACAAGGCAAAATTGCAAACACAAGGTCTTCTGAGAAATAAAACCATCTCATCTATGAATACTGTCATAGTATTTTAATGTCTGGGTTTACACTTGTATATGCTTCCCTGGTGGCTCAGACTGTGGAGAATCTGGAGAATTCCTTGGACAGAGGAGCCTGGCAGCTACAGTCCATGGGGTCAGGAAGAGTCAGACACAACTGAGTGACTAACACCAAAGGATCAACATGGCTGGTGTGTTTCTTTAGCTGGTCCAAGCTAATGAAAAACATAGAGATTGACTTAAAAGCTTCTGGGCCAAATGATGTCTCTTCTCATCTATAACAGCAGTAATACCAAATGCTCTACATGGTTTACTTCTATAAGCTTATTTAATCATCATAGAAAAATTTTGATGTATTATTTTGTCATTTATAAATCAGGAAGCTGGGGCCCAGAGATTAAATAACTTGCCTGGGTCCACAGCTAATAAATGGTAGAAAGAGGATTTCAACCTATATATTCTAATTTCTAAAGATTGTAGTCTTAACTGTTATGCTACAGATAAGAAAATCATGCAGTTGTTACAGTTTTAAGAAGAGTTTTCCACCCTAAAACTGGAGTAATATTCTGAAGTGCTACCATGTATGTGTTGCCAATGGAGGATAAGCTCAAGAACTCAGTATCGCCCATTTTATTAAGTTAATCTGGTTACTTTAGAAATATGGAGCTAGTGTTTCTTTTAGTTTAGAATGCTATACAGTCTATAAGCACAAGGAATGAATAGTTGGTTTTAGGCTTTTGTGTGTTTAAGTATTGAGTCCTAATTTTGAGAAAAGCTAGCCCGGCTGATTCAGTCTCACAAATCAAACAACTTACTGATGTATTTAGCTTTGAAAGAATCTCATCATAACCTGTAATTAATGAACGTAATGATATATATTTTTATTAATTGGGTTCAAATAAATATAAAATTTTCTCTACTAAATAAGGGCCTTTCAGCTTTAAAGAAGATCCAGTTATTTGATTTGGGGCATAGGTCATAAAAGAATGAGTAACACAGAGGATTTGGTGATATCACCCAAATCATAAGTTTCCTAACTAAATTTACTTTGGCTTCTGTGGTTGAGGCTTTAGTAGGATATCAGTGGATGTCCAGTTCACAGAGAGGCAGCCAGAGAGCCTGATTCCAGGCTTGACAATCAGAAATCTCTCACAAACTAACAGAACTTTTTCCTGACATGATTTTTCATAATGAAATAGTTATACATATCCTTGCCCTTCTATAAGAGGTTATTTGACAAATGGCTTACTTCCTCCTTCTCTATACTTCATACATTCAAAACATTTCTTTCCAGAAAAAGTTTTAAGCAACATAGGATAGTAGGTACAAATCTGATTCTCTCTGGAATCAGCTATGTGAACATCAGCAGATCACTTAACATCTATTACTTAATCTTTCTGGATCTCATTTGCCTTCTCTATAACATGAAGAAGTTGGACCAGATTATTATAAATATATGGTGGCACTAGTGGTAAAGAACTTGCCTGCCAATACAGGAGACGTAAGAGAGGTGGGTTTGATCTCTGGGTTGGGAAGATCCCCTGGAGAAAAGCATGGCAACCCAGTCCAGTATTCTTGCCTGGAGAATCCAATGGACGCAGGAGCCTGGTGGGCTACAGTCCATGGGGTCACAAAGAGTTGGACACGACTGAAGCGACTTAGCACACACACATAGTGATTGGATATACCCTACATGCTGACTTTATTGACTCAACTAAACCATAGGCTCTCCACAGATTAAAACTATTAGGAGAAAGAGTTTTGCATATGAAAAATTAATTTAAAAGGATAGGGATGATACCAAAGACAGGATAGTCAGAAGAAGGAGCTAGGTATTGGGGAAAGGGAGAACTTAATTTTTAGAGATTGGATTTGAGATGATAGTACATTTTTTATTGGCATGCAGTAAACAATAGAAAAAGTAAGTTTACATTTTGAAAAATACAATAATTAGAACCATCTACTAGATATGTATGAAATGCTTCAAAGCTCTTTAACCACATTAGTTCATTTAAACCTCACAGCAATCCTGCATTTGGGAGGCTTCTGTATGGCCATTATTTTTTAATATATTTGAATAGTAGAGAGTATAAAGAGTGCAAAAGACAGAGGAGGAGGGAGGTAAAATGTCAATGACAGAACTTTGTGACCATTCATTTTGAAAAGTAGAAAGTGAGTTATGACCTAATGAGAGAAGAACAACTGCTAGAGTTTGGAGGCGAGCCGTTAGTGTTCACTGGTAGGAAGTACAGGGGTTCTCAAGCAGGAGAGGCAGATGTACAACACTGAAGACATTAAAGAATAAAGGAGAAAGAGCACTTTGAAGGACTATTGAATTTGGCCATTCATAAATAATCTTGTAATGAGCTGTCTCAGTAGAGTGGTAGAAGCATAAATCAATTTATAAGGAATTGAAGAGATAGTAATAGATGAAGAGAAAATATAGACACACATACACAATTTTTCTAATGAGCCTATGATGTGGGTTATTGAAGGAGTGAATATGGCCAGCTTTGTTGGAGCCCTAGTAGCTAGAATTTATTTTAAATAAATAATATTAATTGCAAAATAGAACACAAAAGCAAGCAAATAGTAACAAACCCACAATACCTATTTGTATATGAGAATTTACCACATATAGAATATGGAGAAAATATAAGCATCTGTAACAATGGATATAAGGCAATGAATAAGAGAATAAAGAAAACAGCAATGTAAAAGTTATTTGTCTATGTAAAAATGAAACAATTGTGGCTATTTTAGAGGAATAGGGTGTGTTTGCCTGGGGATAAGGAAGGCTTTATCTGGCCCTCCACTTGGAGGTCTAGAAATTTTCTTTCTTCAGTATGCATAGGAGACCAAAAGACTTTTAGCAACTAAATGCCACCCAGATTAAAGTTGACAAAAGAATTCCAATTTATTAATTCACCCTGAAACTGAGGAGTATCATGAAGATAAAAACTTCTGCTTTCTGTAATCATCCATTAACTTATATATATTTGAGTTTTGATCATTTTCCAGGAGCTATGCTAGGCAAGAATATACAATGGAGACCAAAGTATACCCTTGTATACAGTGCAGCTCTCTTTGCAGTCAACCTCTATAGCAATCCAAGCTTGCCTTAATGAAAATAGAAAGGAACTAAAGAAATTAGATAACATCACAAAATGTCTCATTTGAGCTACAGTATTCAGAATAACTCACTGTTAACTCTGGACCCAGAAATTTTGTTGCAAGTATTCTTTTAACAACAAGTGAAATATGACATAATAATGCTTCTTTTTAAATTATTCCTATTTTGGTCAATACCTATAGTTTCTCTTTAGATCAGAAACGTCCTGGTTTATACAAAAACTAGAATACAGCTGGAGAAGGCAATGGCACCCCACTCCCGTACTTTTGCCTGGAAAATCACATGGATGGAGGAGCCTGGTAGACTGCAGTCCATGGGGTCGCTGGGGTTGGATACAACTGAAGGACTTCACTTTCACTTTTCACTTTCATGCATTGGAGAGGGAAATGGCAACCCACTCCAGTGTTCTTGCCTGGAGAATCCCAGGGACGCGGGAGCCTGGTGGGCTGCTGTCTATGGGGTCGCGCAGAGTCGGACACGACTGAAGCGACTTAGCAGCAGCAGCAGCAGAATACAGCTCTAGTTGTTTAGAATTACCTCCATACTGCCTAACTGAAAGAAATTACTAAGCCTACTCTTTTATTTGTTTTGCCTTCTGCTTATTCTATTGGGTCAGCCAAGTTCTGTCACTAAATATTGGCAACTTCATTTCTTTTAATTTTACGTTCATGAGGAAGGTCTTACTATATCATGGTTGTGGACTGTTTTATTTTTTTATTTATGCTTAATCATTTGTAACGTTATAATAATGGTACGCACAGAATCACAGATTAATTTTATGAATGGCTTCTCATTCCTATACATTAAAATCAATTGAAGAAACTTTAAAAAATCTTTTTTCCATATTCAGACATACTGAGAAATTTCTAAACCACTGAATTAGAAAATTCAGTTTTTTGCTTAATACAGAATGTCATGGAATTCTTGAAGATGGGTGGTTAGTTTCTTATTTGTTTATAATTTTTAAGATTAAAAATTTTTTTTTACTATTTTGAAAAGTAGCTCTGATTAACTATTTAATAGCACTTCTTTATACAAGGTGGCTCCAGTTAATTGTTTAAGAACAGATCTTTTTTTCTGTAACTTTAAGCTTTGGTCCTAGGTGTTCTTCAAAGAGCTCCTTAGGATAAGAAAAGTCCTTTGTCCATGTAAGAATGTAGTAACTATTTAAAAACTGTTGATGTTATTTATTTTCTAGGTTAGCTACCAATATATTCTCAACTGTTTCTCACAAGCTCGGATTTATTGATTAAATGGAGAGATCATTGGTAATTGGACATGGCCCTGTTGAGTTTTGACACTGATAAAATTGGAAAATACTACAAATCACAGCTTTTTTTTTTGATAGTCATTTTACTGGCAAACAATGTGTATGCCCTGTGTGCCATCATAACATATGTTGGTACAAAGTATTTTCACACACTGAATTCAAAGTGTGCTTGTGAGACAGATATGAACATGAATAATTATTATATAATTTTATGATATAATGTAAAACATATGATTTATGATAAAATATTTATGCTATGGGTTTTCTCGTGGATCAGATGGTAAAGAATCTGATTACAATGTGGGAGACCCCAGTTCAGTCCCTAGGATGGGAAGATCCCCTGGAGAAGGGAATGGCAACCCACTCCAGTATTCTTGCCCAGATAATTCCATGGACAGAGGAACCTGGTGGGCTACAGTTCATGGGGTAACAAAGAATAAGACACAACTGAACCACTAACACAAATTTATTATATAGTTTTGATAAAGTTTGAAATGTCCAGTATTAAATGTATTGTCAATGCATCTCTTAAATGTGGCTCCTTGAATCCTACCTTGATACTATAAATTGGATGTGCAGTGCAAAGTCATCTAGACTTTATATATCTTTATCCTGGACAGTATAATTTAGTTGAAGCAGGTTTAATTGCAGTGTAAATTTATTGTACATGTAGGCTCATTTAAATTTTAGTTAAGTGCAGTTCAAAAGATATGTACCTGCTATATCCCAATCATTGAGCTAGTTTCTAAACTGTGTGAAAAAACATATATTCTTCCTTCAAAGAATTTAAGAACAAATTCTCTTCTGATCAGTTGAAACTTCCATAGACAATTCATGTGAAATAGTATTGACTTAGCTCTTACTTTAATTGGAAGACATCACATCTATATGCTTTTTAAATTTAGGCTTTACTCATACATGATTTTTCCAGCATGTGTAAATCTCAGTAAATTCTGATTTAGCAACCTTTTCTAACTTACATAATCTACTAATTTGGTTAACACAGTTGTGAACTGCTATAGTGTAGTGGTTGTTGTAGTTATCTGTCTCTTTGCAACTGGGTCTGTAGCCCACCAGGCTCCTCTGCCCATGGGATTTTCCGGGAAAGAATGCTAGAGAATCCTTCTACTCTATTTACTTCTCCAGAAGTATTTACTTCTCCAGAACTGCTATATACAAATTTGCTAAATGTGATGAATATCACTATAGGCCAAAATAGAGCATTATGGTATGTTGTCAGAGACCATTATTCATGTTCTTGTTCAGTTACTCAGTCGTGTCTGACTCTTTCTGACCCCACGGACTGCAACATGACAGCATTTCCTGTTCTTCACCATCTCCTGGAGCCTGCTCAAACTCCTGTCCATTGAGTCCGTGATGCTATCCAACCATCTCATCCTCTGTAGACCCCTTCTCCTCCTGCCTTCAATATTTCCAAATATCAGGGTCTTTTCTAATGAGTCAGCTCTTCACATCAGGTGGCCAAAGTATTGGAGTTTCAGCTTCAGCATCAGTCCTTTCAATGAATATTCAAGATTGAATTTCTTTAGGATTGACTGGTTTGATCTCCTTGTAGTACAAGGGACTCTCAAGAGTATTCTAAAACACCACATTTGAAAAGCATCAATTTTTCAGCACTCAGCCTTCTTTCTGGTCCAACTCTCACATCCATACATGACTACTGGAAAAACCATATCTTTGACTATTTTGACCTTTGTAAAATAAACTATTATAAACTATTATGCTGCTAAGTCACTTCAGTCATGTCTGACTCTGTGCGACCCCATAGATGGCAGCCCACCAGGCTCCCCTGTCCCTGGGATTCTCCAGGCAAGAACACTGGAATGGGTTGCCATTTCCTTCTCCAATGCATGAAAGTGAAAAGTGAAAGTGAAGTCACTCAGTCGTGTCCGACCCTCAGGGACCCCATGGACTGCAGCCTTCCAGGCTCCTCCATCCATGGGATTTTTCAGGCAAGAGTACTGGAGTGGGGTGCCATTGCCTTCTCCGATTATAAACTATTATATATAAACTACTATAAACTATATATAAACAGTTAAATAAACTATTATAGATACAGTTTTTGAAGCATCACAATTCACTTCTGTCCAGTTCATACACACACAGACTCTCTATACATGTGCTATCAATGATAAAATATGGCAACATATAAGCTCTTAAAATTGACAGTTGTTTTGTTCTTAATAATGATAATGAATATATTTGTTTATATCAAGATATACACTTTATCTCTATATATACCTCCCATCAACAGAAAATTGGGTTAACAATTTATGGAGCATGCCTTGCCCATCAGAACAAGACCCAGTTTCCCCCTCAGTCAGTCTCTCCCATCAGAAAGCTTCCATAAGCATTTTATCCTTATCCATCAGAGGGAAGACAGAATGAAAACCACAATCACAGAATATTAATCAAACTGACCACATGGAACACAGCCTTGTCTAACTCAGCGAAACTATGAGCCAAGCCATGTAGGGCCACCCAAGATGGACGGATCATGTTGGAGAGTTCTGACAAACTGGTCCACTGGAGAAGGGAATGGAAAACTTCTTCAGTATTCTTGCCTTGAGAACCCCATGAATAATATGAAAGGCAAAAAGACAGGACACTGAAAGATGAACTCTCAAGTTTGGTAGGTGCCCAACATGCTATTGGAGAACAGTGGAGAAATAACTCCAGAAAGAATGAAGAGACAGAGCCAAAGCAAAAACAACACCCAGTTGTGGATGTGAATGGCGGTAGAAGTAAAGTCCAATGGTATAGAGAACAATATTGTATAGGAACCTGGAATGTTAAGTCCATGAATCAAGGTAAATTAGAAGTGGTCACACATGAGATGGCAAGAGTGAATATCGACATTTTAGGAATCAGTGAACAAAAATGGACTGAAATGGGTGAATTTAACTCAGATGCCAGTATATCTACTACAGCAGGCAAGAATCCCTTAGTAGAAATGGAGTAACTCTCAAAGTCAACGAAAAGTCCAAAATATAGTACCTGGATGAAATCTCAATGACAGAAAGAGCTCTGTTCATTTCCAAGGCAAACCATTCAGTATCACAGTAATCCAAGTCTATTCCCCCAACCAGTAATGCTGAAGAAGCTGAAGTTAAATGATTCTATGAAGAGCTACAAGACCTTCTAGAACTAACACCTTAAAAAGATGTCCTTTTCATTATAGGGGACTAGAATGAAAAAGTTAAAAGTCAAGAGATACCTGGAGTAACAGGCAAATTTGCCCTTGGAGTACAAAACAAAGCAGGGCAAAGGCTAACAGAGTTTTGCCAAGAGAACACACTGATCATAGCAAACACCCAATTCCAACAACACAAGAGAAGACTGTACACAGGGACACCATGAGATGGTCAACACCGAAATCAGACTGATTATATTCTTTGCAGCCAAAGATGGAGAAGCTCTATACAGTCAGCAAAAACAAGACTGGGAGCTGACTGTGGCTCAGATCATGAACTCCTTATTGCCAAATTCAGACTGAAATTGAAGAAAGTAGGAAAACCACTAGACCATTCAGGTATGATCTAAATCAAATCCCTTATGATTACACACTGAAAGTGACAAATAGATTCAAGGGATTAGATCTGATAGACAGAGTGCCTGAAGAACTATGGATGAAGGTTTATAATGTTGCACAGGAGGCAGGGATCAAGACGACTCCCAAGAAAAAGAAATGCAGAAAGGCAAAATGGTTGTCTGAGGAGGCCTTAAAAATTGCTCTGAAAAGAAGAAAAGTGAAAGGCAAAGAAGAAAAGGAAAGATATACCCATTTGAATGCAGAGTTCCAAAGAATAGCAAGGAGATATAACAAAGCCTTCCTTAGGGATCAATGCAAAGAAACAGACAAAAACAACAGAATTGGAAAAACTAGAGATCTCCTCAAGAAAATTAGAGATACCAAAGGAATGTTTCATTCAAAGATGGGCACAATAAAGGACAGACACAATAAAGGACAGACACAATAAAGGACAGACCTAACAGAAGCATAAGATATTAAGAAGAGGTGGCAAGAATACACAGAACTGTACAAAAAAGATTTTCATAACCCAGATAACACAACAGTGTGGTCAGTCACTTAGAGGCAGATATCCTGGAATGCAAAGTCAAGTGGGCCTTAGGAAGGATCACTACGAACAAAGCTATTGGAGGTGATGGAATTCCAGTTGAGCTATTTCAAATCCTAAAAGATAATACTGTGAAAGTGCCTCAGTCAATATGCCAGCAAATTTGAAAAATTCAGCAGTGACCACAGGACTGGAAAAGGTCAGTTTTCATTCCAGTCCCAAAGAAAGGCAATATCAAAGAATTGTCAAAGAATGCAGTTGTGCTCAAACTACTGCACAATTGCACTCATCTCACATGCTAGTAAAGTAATGCTCAAAATTCTCCAAGCCACACTTCAATAGTACATGAACCATGAACTTCCAGATGTTCAGGCAGGATTTAGAAAACACAGAGGAATCAGAAATCAAATTACCAACATCCGTTGGATCATTAAAAAAAGCAAGAGAGTTCCAGAAAATTATCTACTTCTGCTTTATTGACTACACTAAAATCTTTGACTCTATGGATCACAGCAAACTGTGGAAAATTCTTCAAGAGATGGGAATACCAGACCACCTGACCTGCTTCCTGGGAAATCTATATGCAGGTCAAGAAGCAACAGTTAGAACTGGACATGGAACAACAGACTGGTTCCAAATCGGGAAAGGAGTACATCAAGGCTGTATGTTGTCACCCTGCTTACTTAACTTATATGCAGAGTACATCATGTGAAATGCCTGGCTGGATGAAGCACAAGCTGGAATCAAGATTACTGGGAGAAATATCAATAACCTCAGATATGCAGAAGACAACCCTTATGTCAGAAAGAGAACTAAAGATCCTCTTGATGAAAGTGAAGAGGAGAGTGAAAACGTTGGCTTAAAACTCAACATTCAGAAAGCTAAGATCATGGCATCCAGTCCCATCACTTCATGGCAAACAGATGAAGAAACAATGGAAACAGTAACAGATTCTTTTCTTGGGCTCCAAAATCACTGCAGTTGGTGATTGCAGCCACAAAATTAAAAGGTGCTTGCTCCTTGGAAGAAAATCTATGACAAACCTAGATAGCATATTAAAAAACAAAGACATTACTTTGCTGACAAATGTCTGTCTACTCAGAACTATGGTTTTCCAAGCAGTCATGTATGAATGTGAGAGTTGGACTATAAAGAAAGTTGAGTACCAAAAAATTGATGCTTTTGAACTGTGGTGTTGGTGAAGACTCTTGAGAGTCCCTTGGGCTGCAAGGATATCCAACCAGTCCATTCTAAATGAAATCAGTCCTGAATATTCGTTTGAAAGACTGATGCTAAATCTGATTCTCTAATATTTTGGCCACCTGATGTGAAGAAGTGACTTATTGATAAAGACCCTGGTAATAGGAAAGATTGAAGGTGGGAAGAGAATGGGACAACAGAGGATGAGATGGTTAGATGGCATCACCAACTTGATGGACATGAGTTTGAGTAAGTTCTGGGTGTTGGTGATGGACAAGGAAGCCTGGTGTGCAGCTGTCCACAGGGTCGCAAAGAGTCAGACACAATTGAACAACTGAACTGAATTGATACACTTTATGGGATTCTCCTTTTTCAGTAGATTATAATACATTAGAAGAATAAATTGTTGCATCATCCTTATTTTGTATGTAAGGAAATAGACACTAAAATATATATATATATATATATATATATATATATACACCTCTCAGGGTCTATTTTCTTTATCTGTGTTAAATATATACAACACACACTAAGCTTATGTAGCTTAGCATTAGACTTAAAATCACATTGCCCAACTCATGGTTCATTATTTTGTCCACAAGATAGTACATTTACATTATTTGTTTTTAGTTAACTATTATTAGAAGTTTACATTTTTTTCTAATTCATTGAATGGTTATGCCTCCTAAACTTACCTCCTTAACATTCATATTAAAAATTATATCATATATAAAGTCTATTGTCATTTCCCTGGATAAAATTAGTTTTACTTCATGTTTCACATATTTGTCCACAAATCTATCACACTTTTATCATATGCCTGTTTCTCTAGTATACTGGGTATGACAAGAGTGAGCATTTTATGTTATGTTCATCATTAAGGATCAGAATCGGACACAATTCTTTAAAATGATAGATGTGCAGTAAATATTTGCAGATAGAATTATTAGTTCTATTCTAGATTTGTTCTTCTGTTGTGCACCAAACATTTTATTTTCTTATATTTCTGGAATCTATTTTACCCCTTAATTTGAAGTTTGACAGTTTTACCATATACCATTCTTGACACCACCTCTTAACCTTGAGATTTGTCAGGTGATGACAGTGGTTGTAAGATCATATATGCAAGTTGTTATAATAATCAGGGACATAATTCAAAACAATTCATTTAAAACAGCTTGGTATTCTCTAATCCTTTCACTAATACTGAGCTTGAAAATGCTATTAATCATGATTATTCTATAGTCTCTCTCAAAAAAAGGAAACAAAAAGCAAAGCATGTATTCACTTTATACTAACCCTAGATCTTAAGCAGATACTTTCTTTCCTCATTTATCAATTTCAAAGATAACCTTTAAAAAAGTTTTTGCTGTTGTTGACCTTGCACTTAACAATTTTTAAAATCTTTATATTAACCTAAGTTTTAGTCTACCTGGTATTGGCCCCATAGCTTGTACCATCTTTATTTTTCTTTACCCTTGAATTGTTCTTACCCCTCCATGCACGGTAAGTCACTTCAGTCATGTCCAACTCTTTGCCAACCTATGGACTGTACCTCGGCAAGCTCCTCTGTCCGGGGGATTCTCCATGCAAGAATACTAGAGTGGGTTGCCATGTCCTCCTCCAGCCCAGGGGATCTTCCCAACCAGGGA
This sequence comes from Bos mutus, assembly GCF_027580195.1. NCBI lineage: Eukaryota > Metazoa > Chordata > Mammalia > Artiodactyla > Bovidae > Bos > Bos mutus. The sequence continues at coordinate 31,243,577 of NC_091630.1, read as the reverse complement.
TCGAACCCGCATATATACATATATATGTGTGTGTGTCTGTGTGCATGTGTATGTATAATTGTTATTTTTCAGTTGCCAAGTCATGTCTCTTTGTCACCCCATGGACTGCAGCTCTCCAGGCTTCCCTGTCTCTCCCCATCTCCCAGAAGTTGTTCAAGTTCATGTCCACTGAGTCCATGATGCCATCCTATCATCTCATCCTCTGTCGCCCTCTTCTCCTTCTGCCTTCAATCTTTCCCAGCATCAGGATCTTTTCTAACAAGTCAGCTCTTCGCATCAGGTGGCCAAAGTATTGGAACTTCAATATCAGTCCTTCCAAAGAGTATTTAGGGTTGATTTTTTTAAGATTGACTTGTTTGATCTTGCTTTCTAAGGGACTCAAGAGTCTTCTCCAGCACCACAGTTTGAAAGTATCAGTTCTTTGGTGCACTGCCTTCTTTATTGTCCAGCTCTCACATCCACACATTACTACTGGAAAGACCACAACCTTGACTATACATACCTTTCTCAGCATAGTGATGTCTTTGCTATATACAGATATATTTGTTGTTTTTTAGTTGCTAAGTTGTGTCCAGCTCTTTTGCAACCCCATGGACTGTGGTCCTCTGGCCTCCTTTGTTGATAGGATTTCCCAAGCAAGAATACTGAAGTGGGTTACCATTTTCCTTCTCCAGAGGATCTTTCCAATCCAGGGATTGAACCTGCATCTCCTGCATTGTCAAGCAGATTCTTTACCACTGAGCCACATACACAAACACAAGGAGAAAGAGAGAGAGAGAGAAAAGAGAGAGAGATGTGTGTATGTTTGTATAACAATACTCAGTATTCCTTTTACAGTGGTTGGTATAAAATACAAATAAAGTTTCTTTTATTGCTTTATGAGATCACTAAAGAAGTACACTTTTGGTGATGATCTTCACTAAGATTGAAAATTCAAGCATGTCTAGACAATTTATGCTCACCATTAGCAACATAAACTTCACCAAGGCAAGGATTTTTTTTTTTGGCTTTAATATCATAATAAAGACTTAGTTCCATGCTTTGCACATAACACACACATACACACACACACACACACACATAAAACTTATTTTTCTAAGGGAGCAAGGATTGTCAGGTTGTTTCTTTGACTTAATAGGAAAATACATTTCTTTATTCTATTATGCTCTGACAACCAGAATTACAATTATGCCATTTAAATGGCAGATGTACGTATGTTAGTTGCTCAGTTGTGTCTGACTCTTTGCCACCCTATGGACTGTAGCCCATTAGACTCCTCTGTTGAAGGAATTCTCCAGGAAAGAATACTGGAGTGTATATTAAGGTTTGGTGACTTCCAATCACTGAATTAGGTCCTAGACACAAAGAGAAAAATACTTATATCCTCCTTTCAAGAAATGTAAAGCTAAATTCTCTTATAATAAGAGGAAATTTCTACAGTTAATCAGTATGAATAAAGGTAGGTCATTCATGTTTTTTAATAGTTATGTTTAAGGAATATAAACATATTAAACATGTGTTTAACTTATAAACTTATGTTAACATGCTTAATTTATAAACATGTCAACATATGCTTAGTTTATTAACTTTAACATATAAGCTTATGTTTATCCATTGCCTGTTTATTAAGATGCTTTAAACAAGTTTAGTTTTACTAAAATATTAGTATTACTATATATTAATATTAAATATTTAATATTATTTTTAAAATTTTAGAGTATATTTAAAATATACTAGTACTAAAATATAGTAATACATTATTACTATAAATACTAAATAAATAAATACTAAAATATAGTAATACTAAAATACTAGTATTATTATATATTAATATTTAATATTATTTAAAACAAATTTAGAGTATATTTAATTTATCATGATTGCTATATATTAAGCAATGGTAATAGTAGCACATTATTTTAGAGCATATTATGTATTCTATTGATTTTAAACAAATTATTTACATGCATTGATCCTTCATTTTTTTATTATTATTTATATAGTATAAACAATGTGGCTGTAGATTTCTAAAATACAGAGCATATCTCTTAAACTTTTGGAGAAATATGTATCGTTCATTTTAGAAAATCTACAAGGTACATTTTTAAGAAATTTTTCTAAAGAACATTTCAAAGAAGTAGTTATTAATGTTTTAAATTCATGTAATTATTTCATTAAGTTGGCTTTGCAAATCATTTTGGTGATTGTGTTTTTTCAGTCCATTTTGCTTGAAATGAAATCTTTACATGTGAATAGATCCTAAGGCATTATACTTGATCATGCATGAACCCACATGAACCATCAACCACAGCTGTAACTATTCTGGTTCACATCTCTGTATGGGAGCCAGTGTGGTTCTTTCTATCATTCAGAGATGGGAAAGCTCTCCAATTTCAACCACATGGAAATGTTTACAGAGGGAAATATAGCTTGATTGGTGAGATGAACTTTTTATCATCATAATGTCAAAAGAAGTATTTACTTTTACAGTTGCTACAGATGGATTTAAAACACCTGTTACTGGGTAGTTCAGAAAATTTTTCATGAAATTAATGCAAAAATTGATTTCTCTTCCGAATTTCCTAGTCATAAGAAGCAATCATGTTTTATTATTGTCTTTTTTCTTTCTATATTCTCTGAAAAATGGAGAGCATGGGCATATTCCAAAACTCAAACCAGTGCTTTTCCCAGATGTTCTATATGTAGTTTCCTTTCCCACACCCCCAGCTTATTTATTTGAAATATTTTATTTAGAACTAAGGCTCTTTGTATTTAGATCTAAAAGACCCCCATAAGATGATAACATAGAAACAGAAGGTAAATGTAATTTAAAATATTAGATTTTGCTGTTTTTTACATGAGTGTTCTTCATTACTTTAGTGATATCTTTTCAAGTGTATTTCAGAAATAGAGCTGTCAAAATTAGTCTCTGGTTGTCTAATTATTCATCATATTTGTAATACAAAACAGTTTTTCATTAGTTAAATTTTTAAAAAAATACGATGAATCCTAGAGAAAAAGCAATGCTAAAATGGACACAGCTGTGGGTTTATTAAATCCAATTCATTCTTAATTTAGTAAGAACTCCCACTGATTCTAAAGATAGTTTTGCCTGAGTAAGGACTGAAAAATTGGTCTTTATATTCAGAGGGTGCAATTGTGTTTAATGCTTGGATAGTTACTCTATTCTGTCTTGAAGTCAATAGTGTTCCTGGTTCATAGCTTAATGTTCAGAACCAAAATGTGTTCCTTGAAAATAAGCTGTTAAAAATGAATCAGCTACTTAAAACATATACTTTACTATGGCACATGTTGTTTTGTTTTTAATAAATCATCTACTAGTAAGATAAAATGTTTAACTCTTTGTACTAATATCTCAGTTCTTCTCTAAAGTTATCTACTTGTATTTAAAGCAGGTTTTGAAGAATGCTGCCACATTTCCTTCAAGCTCCACAACCAAAGAGAAAAAGAATGATGATAATGAGTAAGATTAGGCCAGGAGATAACACCTGTATTAATAAATATGCTCACTAGATATACTGGGTATACTTTACCTTATCTAACTTTCAATATTTACAGAAGGTACAGATAAACTATTGCATCATTTGTTTTTTAGTCGCTCCGTTATGCCTGACTCTTTTGCGATCCCATGGACTGTAGCCCACCAGGCACCTCTGTCCATGGGATTTCCCAGGCAAGAATACTAGAGTGGGTTGCCATTTCCTTCTCCAGGGAATCTTTCTGATCCAGGGATTGAACCCAAGTCTCCTTTATTGTCAGGCAAATTCTTCACGGCTGAGCCACCAGGGAAGCCCGAACTATTGAGTGGTTTTGAGCAATATCCCCTGGCTTTACAGGAATTCATATTTTAAAGGAAATAGAAGTTAAGTAATTGTGTAAGTAGGTATGTATGTATTTTAACTTGAAGTATAATTAACTGATATTTTTTCAAGAGATTCTTGTAGCTTTAGAGACTGTTCTCTCAGTTTCCAAATGAGTCAAATGCAAATTAATGCCATCTTATTGATGATGGTTAATTTTATGTGTTAAATGTGGTGACAAGAATTAGAAATCCTGCATTATGAAAAAACTGTCAAATCTGAAAATTAAAAACTAGTTGTCACTTTAAAAATTTTATGAAATGATAAAAGCTACAAAGGGCAATCTGATGCTAAGATGATCTTCTTTTCTATTGGTCAAGTATCTGTTTAGTGAAATACCCTACTTTAAAGGCATTTAAATATATAACAAAATTTTTCTTAATGCTTCCTTGACTACTTTAACCTGATTTGAAAAATCCATTCAAAGCTTTTTCTCTTTCTGGTCTATCTTTTCCAAATCTCACTGTAAAGTAATGACAATTTGCAGGACTTTGTTACCTTGTATTTTCTTCCTCAGATACTACAGTTGACCCCTGAATAACGTGATGGTGAGCAGCACCAACACTCCTTGCATGTCAAGTCAGAAATCTGAATCAGCCATCCTGGATGATTTAGTGCTGTAGTATTTATTGAAAAGAATCTACAAGTAAGCAGATCTGTGCTGTTCAAACCTCTGTTGTTCAAGAGTCATCTGTATATGCATTATCTTGCATCTTGCATTTCTATGTACTGATTACAACTTGCAAACACAGTTGAGAAAAGGAAAATAGTGCCTCTTCTTTTTTGCACTAACCCATTTCCTATGCTCTCAAATGCTTCAGAAAGCCAAATTTATTATTGTGTCCAATGACTTCTTCATCTCTGTGAAGAAAGAACATAATGCTCACATAATCCAGGCATTCACAACTTTCTGCAAGGCCTTGAACCTACATTTTCACAAATCTCTTTCACTCCTCTATATGGAAACTCACTTTTAGTGAGTGAGGGATTGGGTGGGGAGGGAAGTGAGGGGGGGTTCAGGATGGGGGAACACATGTGCACCTGAGGCTGATTCATATTGATGTATGGCAAAAGCTACCACAATATTGTAAAGTAATTATCCTCCAATTAAAATGATTAATTAAAAATTAAAATATGTACATTTTTTTACATAAGTTTATTTCATATGCACTGGGAAACCAAATAATTCATATGACTTGCTTTGTTGTAATATTCGCTGTATTGCTATAGTCTGGAACCAAATTTAAAATAACTTTGAGGTATGTCTGTATTGGAAGTCCTTAAGAGAGGAATTAGGTAAGAAGAAAAAGGAATTGTTCAGTTGCTCAGTTGTGTCAGACTCTTTGTGATCCCATGGACTGCAGGATACCAGGATTCCCTGCCCTTCACCATCTCCTAGCGCTTGCTCAAACTCATGTCCATTGAGTCAGTGATGCCATCCAACCATGTTTTCCTCTTTCATCCCCTTCTGCTCCTACCTTCAATCTTTCCCAGAATCAGGATCTTTTCCAATGAGTCTGCTCTTTGCAAAAGGTGACCAAAGTATTGGAACTTCAGCTTCAGCATCAGTCCTTCCAATGAATATTCAGGACAGATTTACTTCAGGATTGACTGGTTGGATCTCCTTGCAGTCCAAGGGACTCTCAAGCTTCCCTGGTGGCTCAGAGGTAAAGCGTCTGCCTGCAATGCAGGAGATCCGGGTTCAATTCCTGGGTTGGGAAGATCCCCTGAAGAAGGAAATGTCAATCCACTCCAGCACTCTTGCCTGAAAATCCCATGGACGGAGGAGCCTGATAGGCTACAGTCCATGGGGTCGCAAAGAGTCGGACACGACTGAGCGACTTCACATTTACTTTCACAGCTAAAATTAGTTGGACATTGTGATTTGTTCACTTAGCCCACACTGGAATCTCTCCCTTATTTATTTACACATTCACACATATAAAGTGTTCAGGTTGTATCTCATATATCTGCTTGTTGGATGATGCCTTTAAGAATTGACCCCTTTCCACTGAAAAACCATCGGAAAATACATTTCTTGTCTAATCCCTATTGTTGCTACTTAAATGACCTCAGCAAAATAATGAATCTCTGACTCTCTATCCGTAAAATAGATTTCAAATAAGTGCTGAGTTTCTTCCAGCTTAAAGTCAATATGCCATGATGCTAAAGATGTTAAACATGGATAAAGAAAAGGCAGAGGAACCAGAGATAAAATTGCCAACCTCTGTTGGATCATAGAAAAAGCAAGAGAATTCCAGAAAAACATCTACATCTGCTTCACTGTTTACACTAAAGCCTTTGATGTGTGGATCACAATAAACTGGAAAATTCTTAAAGAGATGGTAATACCAGACCACCTTACCTGGCTCCTGAGAAACCTATATACAGATCAAGAAGCAAGTTAGAACTGAACACAGAACAATGGACTGGTTCTAAATTGGTAAAGGAGTACATCAAGCTGTATATTGTCACCTTGCTTATTTAACTTATATGCAGAGTACATCATGTGAAATGCCATGTTAGATGAATGAAGCACAAGCTGGAGTCAAGATTGCCAGGAGAAATATCAATAACCTCAGATATGCAGATGACACCAACCTTATGGCAGAAAATGAAGAAGAACTAAAGATCCTCTTGATGAAAGTGAAAGAGGAGAGTGAAAAAGCTGGCTTAAAACTCAACATTCAAAAAATGAAGATCATGGCATCTGGTCCCATCACTTAATAGCAAATAAATGGAGAAACAATGAAAACAATGAGGGACTTTATTTTCGGGTTCCAAAATCACTGCAGATGGTGGCTGAAACCATAAAATTAAAATACACTTGCTTCTTGGAAGAAAAGCTGTGACCAACCTAGACAGCATATTGAAAAGCAGAGGCATTATTTTGCTGACAATGGTCCAAGTCAAAGTTATGGTTTTTCCAGGAGTCATATATGGATGTGAGAGTTGGACCAGAAAGAAGGCTGAAGGCCGAAGGATTGATACTTTTGAACTGTGGTGTTGGATAAGACTCTTGAGAATCCATTGGACTGCAAGGAGATCAAACCAGTCAATCCTAAAGGAAATCAACCCTGAATATTCATTGAAAGGACTGATGCTGAATTGAATCTCCAAAAATTTGGCCATCTGATGTGAAGAGCTGACTCATTAGAAAAGACCCCGATGCTAGAAAAAATTGGAGATACAAGGAGAAGGGGATGACAGAGGATGAGATGGTTGGATAGTGTCACTGACCCAATGGACATGAATTTGAGCAAGCTCTGGGAGATGGTGAAGGACAAGAAATCCTTGTGTGCTGCAGTCCATAGGGTCGCAAAGGGTCAGACATGACTGAGTGACTGAACAACAACAGCAAACATTTCTCTGTTGAGTTAGTGATTTATGAGTATAGCTCTGAGCAAGCAGTAGCAAACACTTGATCAAAGCTCTCTATTCTGTTTGCTTAAACCACTTTTAAATGTTATTTTACTAAGTCATTTAATACATGTTAAATATTAATAAACATAATTCATTAAAATTCTGCTAATGGATACCCTTCTTGACACTGCCTATGTGTCAGGAACTAGACCAGGAAATTTACAACTCAATTTCTTTAAGCTCCACCCCCTCACCATTTTGAGAATATTGAGCCAAATAAAATATAAAGAAGTAATGAAACTTTAGAGATGTTACAGCATATTCTATGAGTCTCAGGCAATTCATGTTGGAGCCTGATTACAAACCAAGTTCTATAGATTTCAAAGCATGTATTCTTTCTTCCATGTTATAATGAATTCAAGTTCTATATTTTAACAACCACAACTACAAATGAGAGCTGACTCTGCATACCAATGACATGTAAAGTGCTCTGCTAAATCCCCCTATAACATTGATCCTGTTATTATATTTCTTTCTTTACTTGACAAAATTGAGAATTTGTGAATTTACTTTTTCTAAGTATTGTCAATGCAGAACAAAACCATTTTCAAACTTGTATCTGATACCAAAATTTTTGCTTCTAACCTGTTCACTATATACTTTTTAACCCCAAGAGCTATTATACACCTTAATCTAGGTTACATATACCAAGCATTTTACTTTACTTTTCCTGATGGAAATAGAAACATTATGGGCTTGTATCAGATCAGAACAGATCAGTCGCTCAGTCGTGTCCGACTCTTTGCGACCCCATGAATCGCAGCATGCCAGGCCTCCCTGTCCATCACCAACTCCCGGAGTTCACCCAGACTCACATCCATCGAGTCAGTGATGCCATCCAGCCATCTCATCCTCTGTCGTCCCCTTCTCCTCCTGCCCCCAATCCCTCCCAGCATCAGAGTCTTTTCCAGTGAGTCAACTCTTCGCATGAGGTGGCCAAAGTACTAGAGTTTCAGCTTTAGCATCATTCCTTCCAAAGAAATCCCAGGACAGATCTCCTTCAGAATGGACTGGTTGGATCTCACTTATAAATTAAAAGGTTTAGGGGCAAAACAGAATACTCATTCTAAATGGGTGCAATGCTTTTTCTACTGTCTAGTTTGGGTCCAGTTTTCTAACTGCCCTGAAAGTCAATTTTTTTTTTTTAATTAATACCATAAAATGGCTTCTGGGAGGATTAAATGAGAAGATGCAAGTACAAATGTTTCAAAAAATGAGACATAAAATAATTTTTTTCTTCTGCTTTTATGACAAATGGTTTTCTGGATTGTGTCCTACAAACTGGCAAGAATTCTAGGTCAATTGCTCTTACTGAGTTACTCACCATATGAGAATGAGATCTAGGTTTCTTTCCATTTAAAAAATAAATGTTTATAATGCAAAATTGTCCTGGTATTTATAGATAATTATTTCTCTAAAATAGATAGGACATATATATATACACACACATGTATATAATATATATTTATATATATGTATAAAATATATATGTATTTATATACACACATATATATAAATATATATATTTATATATTATATATAAATATATATATTTATATACATATATATATATATATATATATATATGTTTTTAACTCTCCAGGAAAAGGCTGTAGTATGCTGATATTTTTCCATTGGAGTATAATCAACATACATATTTTCAAGTGACAGCATAATGACTTGATATTTGTATGCACTGAAAAATGATCCCCACAGAAGTCTATTCACCTGTCACCTTACAAAGTTTATGAGTTTGTTTTATTTTCATCGTTTTATTTTTTAGATTCTACATTTAAGTGAAATCATACTGTATTTGTCTTTGTCTCTTTGACTTATTTTACTCAACCTGATACCCTCAAGTTTTATCAGTGTTGTTGCAAATGACAAGATTTCTTTCTCTTTTTTTATGACTGAGTAGTACCCCATTGTGTGTGTGTGTGTGTGTGTGTGTGTGTGTGTGCGTGTACCTCACATCATCTTTATCCATCTGTGGAAACTTAAGTGGTTTTCATATCTTGACTGTTGTAATTAGCGCTGCAATGAACATAGGAGCACATATATATATTTGAATTAGTGTTTTTGTTTTCTTTTTGGTAAGTACTCAGAAGTGGCATTTGATGGATCACATGGCAGTTCTGTTTTTAATTTTCCAAGGAAACTCCATACTGCCCTCCTTACCGATTGCACCAGTTCACATAATCATCAAATGTGCACAAGGGTTCCCTTTTCTCTACCATCTCATCAATGCTTGTTATTTCTTGTCTTTTGATAATTGCCATTCAGAGGTAGGAGGTGACATCTCATTGTGGTTTTGATCTGCATTTCCTTGATGATGAATGATGTTGAACATCTTTTCATGTGCCGGTTGGCCATCCAAACGTCTTTTTTGGATTGAAATCAGGGAGCATGATACCTCCAGTCTTGTTTTTCTCAAGATTGCTTTAGCTATTAAGGATCTTCTGTGGTTCCATGCAAATTTTAAGATTGTTTGTTGTATTTCCATGAAAAATGCCATGGGAAATTTGGCAGGGATTATATTGGCTATGTAGCTAGCTTTGGGAAATATAGACATTTAAACAACAATACGTGAATATAAAATATCTTTCCATTTGTGTGTGTCTTCTTCCATTTTTTTTTCACCAATGTCTTTCTAATTTTCAGTGCATAAGTCTTAACTCCTTGGTTAAATTTATGTTGAGGTATTGAAATCCCTATTATGCAATAGAAATAAGATTGATTTTTTAAATTTCTATTTCTGATAGTTTGTTGTTAGTGTATACAAATTCAGCATATCTTTGCATATGGATTTTGTACATTTCAATTTTTACTTAATTCATTTATTTGTTTAAATGTTTATACTGAGTCTTTAGGGTTTTCTATATATAAAATCATGTTGTCTACAAATAGTGATAGTTTTATTCTTTTCAAATTTGTGTGGCTTTTATTTTTCCTACCTGGCTCTGGCTAGGACTTCCAATACCATGCTGAATAAAAGTGGACTAAATCACCGTGCTCTTGACAACTTCATAGTCTTGCTCAATTACTTTATCTGTGAGGTAAATGTTGAATATATCCATTTTTGGAGAATGTTTCCGAGATCTTTTTTTTTCTTTCCTCAAAATTTGCCTTAGAGATAACAAAGTACCCATATCTCTGAAGATTTTTGCTTTTATTTTAGTTGTTATCCTCTTGTTAATAGAAATGTCTTTCTCCTCTTCTTTTTTCTTCCTTCTCCTCCTTTTCCCCACTCTTTTTCCCCTTCCTTCTTCTCTCCTCTTTTTCCTCCTCCTTCTTCTCTACTTCTCCTTCTTCTGTTATAAGACTTTTCAATACATTTTAACTAAACTTAAACATGACATTGCCTTCAGAAGAGTTAAGTAAGAATTTTGACAATGCCCTAGTCACATCCTCTTTTGAATATAGTTTTTCTTTCTGTGTGGGATTTTAACCATGTGAGCGCTACCTAGTTTTAATATCTAAGTGTCCTATAGAAATAATGGCTTTGTTGTTCAAACAGAAAACCTGGCAGTCCTAGAATATCCAAGAGTTTATTGTATTTAATGACATGATTCTTTGCATAGAATCAGTAGTTGATGAATACATATTTATTAACTAGATTCCACAAAGATTCCACTTAGTTAATTGTATCTTATTTGTCCCTATTGAAGGAACTTCTAACTTGTATTTTTGACCTATCCAAAAAAGCAGTCTGGAATTTAGTAAAGGCCATGTTTACATGCAATTGTATCTATTGTCAACATGTATGCAACAAACAACTCCAAATACCAGTGGTTTCACTAAAAAAACATTTACTATGCTTAAAGTCTGAAAGTTAGTTAGAATTTTCTACTGGTATTAGCTGGACCTGATCACATGATCAGGTATTATTTGTCTATTTGACCATATTGACACAAGTGGAATGACTTGTTTCTAACTCTGTCTCAGCAGCCAGAAAAGCAAATCTGGGCATGCATTCATGGCAATGGCTTCAGCACAAGAACTGAAGTGTGCGAAAGCTCAGTCAAGGCTCTAAGTGCATCATATCTGTTAACACGCCATTGTCTAAGTAGATGATACTGCCAAACTCATAATGAAGAAGGAAAATAATACCCAAGCTCTTTCAGGAAGAGAAACTGGAAATTCACATAGTAAAGGACATGGCTACAAGAGGGATAGATCTGGAGACCTTAATGCAATCAATTTTGAGAATTTAATTAACCTAACATTATATGTTGTAAATGTACAGGGAATGACCTTTATTTTAATTTTGTTTTTTGGGGGAGGATGGCCTTTATATTTAAGTTAGGAGAGAGATTCAACTTTATATAAAATACTAAACAATTTTCTTGGTACTGCTCCTTAAATACTCTCTGATTTTCCAATTTTCTCAGTTATATAGTTTTTAAAATCTGACTTTAAAGTCAAAGACTTTAATGCTTTATTCTACATATTTCCCTAGATTTTTGGCAATTTATCTTTTGCGCATTGTCTTTAAGTTACATCAGTTACTGAAAATGTCACATCTTTCTATTTTAACTGCCATGTTGCAGTATATTTTAGGGAGATCATTAATCACTACTTTGAAACCTGAACTACTTAAATTCTTCATTTTATCAAAGTTCTTCAGTCATTTTATAGTAACTCAAGCTGGTGACATTTTCAAAAATTAACTTTTTAAGAAAATTTACAGTGTATATTGTGTAATTTGTATAGGTTTGCATTCTATATTAAGTTCTAGCTATTGAACTTGAAGCATTTCTGAAGTATAGTGTGTAAATTGACTATTATAGCATTATGAAAAAATATTCAAATTAATATTTGAAAATCAGGAAAGCATAAGCCATTTATGAACTAATGTTAATTATTATATGTCACTCATTATAGAGAGAAAATAAAAACTTTTTATTTACGTGTTGATGTATTGGTAGTAAAGCTATTAATCTTTTAAGGTACCAAGTAAATGTCAAAATGCAAGTAAAAGAAAAAGAGACAAGAAAATAACCTTAATTCTTTCTTTTCAAATTTAGGGAGGTTGACTAAATATTTATCAGTGTGTTCATGACTTTAAATTTCCATAAATTTTAGTTCTATTAAGGAGATGATTTCGACTCCTTACATGGAAGAATACTTCACCTAAAATAAGTGGTTCACTGTTTCTTGAACTAACACACATAAGTAGAAAACTAAGAATTGCTAAATATAATCAGTAAAAAAATATTTAAGATGATATGTATTCAGAATTCTTTCACTATGTAAATACTAATTAGCATTTACTAAGTATGGATGTAAGAGTTGGACTGTGAAGAAAGCTGAGCGCCGAAGAATTGATGTTTTTGAACTGTGGTGTTGGAGAAGACTCTTGAGAGTCCCTTGGACTGCAAGGAGATCCAACCAGTCCATTCTGAAGGAGATCAGCCCTGGGATTTCTTTGGAAGGAATGATGCTAAAGCTGAAACTCCAGTACTTTGGCCACCTCATGTGAAGATTTGACTCATTGGAAAAGACTCCGATGCTGGGAGGGATTGGGGGCAGGAGGAGAAGGGGAGACAGAGGATGAGATGGCTAGATGGCATCACTGACTCGATGGACGTGAGTCTGAGTGAACTCCAGGAGTTGGTGATGGACGGGGAGGCCTGGTGTGCTGCGATTCATGGGGTCGCAAAGAGTCAGACATGACTAAGCGACTGAACTGAACTGAACTGATATATATATATATATATTTATTATCTAATTTGTTGTTGTTATGTAATCACTAAGTCATGTCCAACTCTTTCATGACCTCATGGACTGTAGCCAGCAGGCTCCTCTGTCCATGGGATTTCCCAGGCAAGAATATTGGAGTGGGTTGCCATTTCCATCTCTAAGGATCTTCCTGACCCAGGTATCAAATCTGCATCTCCAATGAGATGGCAGGCAGATTATTTACCAATTAGCAGGCACATTCTTTACCAATGAGCCACCTGGGAAGCCCTTATTATTGGATATGTCATAATTTTCCCCTACGTTTTGCATTTAAGGAAATGTAAGGAGTGTGCCAGATTCAGAAACTTAGTTTTTTATAGCAAGTATTGAATAGCATACTACATATAATTATATATGATTGTATGTAGGAAGGAAAATAGCTGAAGGAAAAATAACTATGTATCTTCATCTTATGACCATACTGTACAAGTAAAATACTGAGTTGAAATTAAAGAAACACTAATGCATTCTGATAGAGTTCTTCAAATTTGTGCCTTTAATAAATCTACTTCCTTTTATCATTTACATTTTACAAATGTGCAGGATGAATTGAGTGTATGACATTTAGCTTGATGTGGCTTTGGCCGGGGAGGAGCGGTGTTGATTCTTTAAGTGAAAATTAAATCAATTAAGGATCTATGATATACAATAGGGGCTTCCCAGGTGGTTCAGTGGTAAAGAAACAACCTGCCAATGCAGGTCATACGGAAGACATGGGTTTGATCCCAGGGTCGGGAAGATCCCCTAGAGAAGGAAATAATACCTCACTCCAGTATTCTTGCCTGGAAATTCCATGGACAGAGGAACCTGGAAGGCTGCAGTCTATGGGTTAGCAAAGAGTTGGACACGACTGAGCAACTGAACACACACACAGTATACTATAATATATGGGAAGTATCAGAAAAGTCATACCCTGTGGTTAGGGCTTCCACTGAAGTGTAGGAGAAGGGCATGTAACTGAAATAAAATAGAATTTGAGATTTAGTGTCAGGGGAAAGGGGGAAGTGGCATTCTTACTAGGAATCTGGAAAAATATACTAGAGGAAATATTATTTGAGAATAGATTAGCATATCTTGTAGATGAGGGCAGGAGGAATGACATTTGGGTCTTAGGAAATGCAGAAATCCTCCTATAACTGAGAAGGTGCAGTGCATGTAAAACCTGGGGCATATACTACAGTGGTTGGAAAGATAAGCATATTGTAGCAAGAACATGGAGGGTTTTGAGTACCATGAGATTATCTTTTGATCTTTTGATTTGATTATCATGGAAGAAGGAAAACTACATTTTTTTTTTTTTAATTTGAAGGGGGCATGAATTGATTAGGGCTTCCCTGGTGACTCATATAATAAGGAATCTGCCTGCAATGTGGGAGACCTGGGTTCAATCCCTGGGTTGAGAAGATCCCTGGAGGAAAGCATGGCAATCCACTCCAGTATTCTTGCCTGGAGAAACCCATGGACAGGAACCTGGCAAGCTGTGGTCCATGGGGTCACAAAGAGTTGGACATGACTGAGTGACCAAGTCCAGCACACATAGTGTGAATTGATTATGGTTTTAAGAATATAAATCCAATGATGTTAGTAGGAGTAGTGAACTGAAGGAGCACAGAAATGCAAGAGTTAATAACAGCAGAGAAGGAAACAAATGATTTGACATTTGTTAGGTGAGATGTATGATGTCTTGAACTGGGGGTATAGCATGTATAGGCACCAACAATATATAGAGAAATCATCAAATGGAATTAAAGAAAGAGAACTTACATAGGTATGTGGGGGAGCGCTTGAAAATACCAGGGGATATTAGTTTAAGTGACAGTGAGAATTATTCTCAAATAATTAACTGTGATAGAGAACAGTATGATTTAATTTTCTAAGCATATTTTATATTTCATATTATTGCTCACTTCATTGAAAATATTTTCATTCTTCATTATTTCATTAAAAATATGTACTGTGCATGTGTGTATGTGTGGTCTGTTGTCTCTGACTCTTTGTGACCCCATGGACTGTAGCCCACCAGGCTCCTGTGTCCATGGGATTATTTTCCAGGCAAGAATTCTGGAGTGACTTACCACGCCCTCCTCCAGGGGATCTGCCCTACTCAGGATTGAACCTGCGTCTCTTGCATCTCCTGCACTGGCAGGCAGATTCTTTACCACCATGCCACCTGGAAAGCCCCATACTAAACATTAATTATATTTAATTCTATGTGCCTCTCCAAATATTGCCACTGTCTCCATATTTTCATCTCCACATCCATTATTATCCCTATAACGTCACCTCTACTTGTTTAGAAAGAGATCCAAAATAAAACAACTTTAGTATCCTTGTTTCACTTCAAATTTTCTTATCTTTGTTATTCTCTTCTTTCTCATGTTCTCTTCTTTCCCCTAAATCTACACTTTTCTCATGTTTTTAAGAATAATACCAATGAATCCATCTTTAATTTTTCCCAATTTTTAAAAAATTTTCTGTATCTAATTACTTCCATAGTCCTTACCTTTGGTTACTTGATTTGTAATCATTAGTTCTGTTTGCCAAATAGGTCTAGCTCTCCTTGCATCTGGGCACACAGTAATGGTAGCATCTTACTTTTTGGTCTTCGTGATAGAATGAAGAAAATAGGTGTGAAGTCCAATTTGTGTGTGTGTGTCACTTCTGAAGCAATATATTTAATTTGTTGGATCACAATAATGAAGGCCTGGTTTCCTATTCTGGAAGAGTTATTAGCATTTCTCAAAATGGTGACTGAGCTTCTGAGTGTCTCTGATGAGAAGAGACATCTCATGATGCAAAGGTCATACACATACATGTGAGAAACATATCTTTCTATTGCAAATCACTAGTATTTGGGGATTGAGTATCATAGAATAACTTGGCTTATTCTAATTGATAAATTTATGCCTTTTCCAATTCTACTTTAAGCCCATGTAAACTATAATTTGAGAAAACTCTCAACTGACTTCTCAGTTGTTAGTTGGACACATTAATTTCTGCTCCCTCAACACTGGCTATTTTTATGTTAAAATTGTCTTTAGTGAGTATAGCCCTTCCATATTGATATTTAGTTAGTTGTTTTATCCACTGGCAATATAAGAACTCATAAGGAAAAAACTATGTTCATACAATTGTTTTATTATGGTATTCATTTATTTATGCAGTGAATATGTATTAAGTGCTTACTAGAAGGCAATGGCACCCCACTCCAGTACTCTTGTCTGGAAAATCCCATGGGTGGAGGAGCCTGGTAGGCTGCAGTCCATGGGATTGCTAAGAGTCAGACACAACTGAGTGACTCACTTTCACTTTTCACTTTCATGCACTGGAGAAGGAAATGGCAACCCACTCCAGTGTTCTTGCCTGGAGAATCCCAGGGACGCAGGAGCCTGGTAGGCTGCCGTCTATGGGGTCGCACAGAGTCGGACACGACTGAAGTGACTTAGCAGCAGCAGCAGCATGTTCTATTAGTTAGCATTGCAGCATTGAATCAAACAGGTAAAGATAACTGCTTTTAAGAAGATTACATTCCAGTGTCATTTAAAATGGAAGAAAATTTATAATCAAGTTAAATATATAAAAAAAGCCCAGAGTATAGAATAAATAGTTTATGATACACCAGTTCATGAAATAGTATACAATATTTAAGATGATGCTTCTTAATACTAATTCAACAATATAATTCAATGGTTATGAATGTAGACCTTGAAATCATGTACAAAAAATCTCCCACTAGCCCAGTCTAAGATTTCTAAACTGTGGGCAATAACGCTAGCTATTAAAATATTAAAATGCTAGCTATTAAAATTGGAGAAGGCAATGGCAACCCACTCCAGTACTCTTGCCTGGAAAATCCCATGGATGGAGGAGCCTGGTAGGCTGCAGTCCATGGGGTCGCTAAGAGTAGGACACAACTGAGCGATTTCACTTTTCACTTTCATGCATTGGAGAGGGAAATGGCAACCCACTCCAGTGTTCTTGCTTGGAGAATCCCAGGGACGGCGGAGCTTGGTGGGCTGCTGTCTATGGGGTCGCACAGAGTTGGACACGACTGAAGCGACTTAGCAGCATCAGCAGCAGCTATTAAAATGTTGTTGTGAGAACTATAGCATGATCATCTATGTGAAGTTCCTGGTATAAAGTATTTTCTCAATAAGTGCTAGTGCTGTTATTTCTCCCCTTAATGATATTTTTCTCTTTGATGGTACATGTTAAAATTATATTTTAAAAGAATATCTACTAATATGTGAACATTCTCTATGAAGCAATGGTCACATAAAATGAAGCATCAAAATTTTTATAACACTTTAATGTTAGAATATCACAAGCATTAATAAATTTGTCAATTTAGTTTGTAAAGCTGGATATAAAACTTTATAGATCATATATTTTAGTTTTGAATATTCTTACACAATTTAGTTTATATTTTGTAATTTTACCATAAGACATATAAAGTAATGTATTTTGGACAATAAAAAATAAGTACTAGATTATATTTTATGTTTCCTCTATTAAGATTAAAAACTGCACATTTTTGCTCTATGTTTTATTTATTTCAAAAAAAGCATATCTACATCTGATTTTCTCTGGTTCAAATAATGTATATTTTCCTAACTTTCCTATTCTGCTTTGTAAAAGAATAGTGCTACCAAGTTTTGGCTCAACTACACTATTAAGGAAGAAACCTACCAAAACTAGAAAATTGTAGAGTATCATGAAATTATAATTTTGTAAGCACAGATTCCACACGGCATTGGCAGTGCAAACTCTCTTGAGAATCAACAACCATCAGTAAACGTCTATTATTTTTTACCTTTTGTTCATTGGTAAATCATAAAATAAGATCTTAAAATACTCTAAATAAATAAATCATGAGTATCAACAGCTGTAGTTTAACTAATCCTTGTCCCTGCTGATTTGGATTGCAAAAGAAAGCAAGCATGAAACAATTACATTATATTTTCTTTCAGACTATGAGGAACCAAAAAGAACTTTGGAAGTATGAAAGCAAATATATTAAAAATTCATAAATTGAACTTTTTATTTAAATATAGAAATTATAAGGAAGTTAGCATTGGCATTTGAATCACTTAATACATGAAACAAGACAAGTTATCCACATGTGTATATTGATAGCAAGTAATTTTTATCCTAAAAGCATGAATAAGTGGAATGCCCTTTTACATAAATTTAGTCACTGATGCATTTATACATGCATGTGCACTGAGTCATGTCTGACTCTTTGCAATTTCACAGACTGTAGCACCCCAGGCTCCTCTGTCCATGGGGTTTTCCAGGCAAAAATACTGGAGTGAGTTGCCATTTCCCTCTTCAGGGGATCTTCCCAACCCAGGGACAGAACCCACAACTCTAGTGTCTCCTGCATTAGCTGATGAGTTCTTTACCAGCTGAGCCTAGGGAAGCCTTGTCACTGGTAACTAACTATTAAATTTAAACAAAATAAATCTGCTCAGCCAAAATTGTTAACCACATATTGTAAAGACACATACCATTAATAGAATCATGGGATTTGAGAACTGAAAAAGATTTAAACAGATATTTGTTTCAAAGTCTCATCTAATGCAGAGATGCCTTCTTAATAGTCTTTATTGTGTTCCTCAGATTCCATCTCATTTAACATATCAAGATATTTGTATGTTTTATTCTTCTTATCTTCATAGTGCTTTTCTTCAGTCTATTTCAATTGTCTTTCAGTGTTTTCATAGAGCCCTCATTACATCTGTGTTCTGTGACTTTCACCTAGGTGAAATCTATCACGATTTGTTGTCTACTAACTGATAGGGCAGCTGTGAAAAGAAGAGAAGTGAAAAGCAAAGGAGAAAAGAAAAGATATAAACATCTGAATGCAGAGTTCCAAAGAATAGCAAGAAGAGATAAGAAAGCCTTCTTCAGCGATCAATGCAAAGAAATAGAGGAAAACCACAGAATGGGAAAGACTAGGGATCTCTTCAAGAAAATCAGAGATAACAAAGGAAAATTTCATGCAAAGATGAGCTCGATAAAGGACAGAAATGGTATGGACCTAACAGAAGCAGAAGGTATTAAGAAGAGATGGCAAGAATACACAGAAAAACTGTACAAAAAAGATCTTCACGACCCAGATAATCATGATGGTGTGATCACTGACCTAGAGCCAGACATCCTGGAATGTGAAGTCAAGTGGGCCTTAGGAAGCATCACTACGAACAAAGCTGGTGGAGGTGATGGAATTCCACTGGAGCTATTTCTAATCCTAAAAGATGATGCTGTGAAAGTGCTGTACTCAATATGCCAGCCAATTTGGAAAACTCAGCAGTGGCCACAGGACTGGAAAAAGTCAGTTTTCATTCCAATCCCAAAGAAAGGCAATGCCAAAGAATGCTCAAACTACCACACAATTGCACTCATCTCACACGCTAGTAAAGTAATGCTCAAAATTCTCCAAGCCAGGCTTCAGCAATATGTGAACCATGAACTTCCTGATGTTCAAGCTGGTTTTAGAAAAGGCAGAGGAACCAGAGATCAAATTGCCAACATCCGCTGGATCATGGTAGAAGCAAGAGAGTTCCAGCAAAACATCTATTTCTGCTTTATTCACTATGCCAAAGCCTTTGACTGTGTGGATCACAATAAACTGTGGAAAATTCTGAAAGAGATGGGAATACCAGAACACCTGATCTGCCTCTTGAGAAATTTGTATGCAGGTCAGGAAGCAACAGTTAGAACTGGACATGGAACAACAGACTGGTTCCAAATAGGAAAAGGAGTTCATCAAGGCTGTATATTGTCACCCTGTTTATTTAACTTATATACACAGTACATCATGAGAAATGCTGGACTAGAAGAAATAAGCTGGAATCAAGATTGCCAGGAAAATATCAATAACCTCAGATATGCAGATGACACCACCCTGATGGCAGAAAGTGAAGAGGAACTAAAAAGCCTCTTGATGAAAGTGAAAGTGGAGAGTGAAAAAGTTGGCTTAAAGCTCAACATTCAGAAAATGAAGATCATGGCATCCGGTCCCATCACTTCATGGGAAATAGATGGGGAAACAGTGGAAACAGTGTCAGACTTTATTTTTCTGGGCTCCAAAATCACTGTAGATGGTGACTTCAGCCATGAAATTAAAAGACGCTTACTCCTTGGAAGGAAAATTATGACCAACCTAGATAGCATGTTCAAAAGCAGAGACATTACTTTACCAACAAAGGTTCGTCTAGTCAAGGCTATGGTTTTTCCTGTGGTCATGTATGGATGTGAGAGTTGGACTGTGAAGAAGGCTGAGCGCCGAAGACTTGATGCTTTTGAACTGTGGTGTTGGAGAAGACTATTGAGAGTCCCTTGGACTGCAAGGAGAGCCAACCAGTCCATTCTGAAGGAGATCAGCCCTGGGATTTCTTTGGAAGGAATGATGCTAAAGCTGAAACTCCAGTACTTTGGCCACCTCATTCGAAGAGTTGACTCATTGGAAAAGACTCTGATGCTGAGAGGGATTGGGGGCAGGAGGAGAAGGGGACGACAGAGGATGAGGATGAGATGGCTGGATGGCATCACTGACTCGATGGACGTGATTCTGGGTGAACTCCGGGAGTTGGTGATGGACAGGGAGGCCTGGCGTGCTGCCATTCACGGGGTCGCAAAGAGTTGGACACGACTGAGCGACTGATCTGATCTGAACTGACAGGGCATGTAGATTAATGTTACTCCAATAAAATTTAACTAAGAATTATAAATGCTTTCTAATCTACAAATACAAAACTTAATTCAAATGATTCCCTTTACCAGATTACCAACACATAACAAATATACATCTAGTGGAGCTTTTTTGAAACTTTTGCAACCTCTAATTCCTGATATTGGTTCATATATAAAATACAGTGAAGCTCTAACACTCAAAGCTTCCTTCCACTTGGTAGCTTCCCATGTTTGTTTCAATATCATTGCTTAACTTACAGAGACAATACCTTCATGAACACAATGTACTACTACTATCCCTTCTTTGCTCCTTTATTTGGCCATTTTAATTATTTTCCCCCTGAAGTTGAAATCTTTAAATGCATATGTTAGAAATATTGAAGAAGATTGGCAACACTCTCTTTCAAAAAGCAGTGTCCAAAAGATTTAAAACATATCGCTTAAGTACTTTTTTCACACGAAGTGAAGTGGAGTGAAGTTGCTCAGTCGTGTCTGACTCTTTGCAACCCCATGGACTGTAGCCTACCAGGCTCCTCCATCCATGGGATTTTCCAGGCAAGAATACTGGAGTGGGTTGCCATTTCCTTCTCCAGGAGATCTTCCTGACCCAGGGACTGAACCCCAGTCTCCCACATTATAGGCAGACGCTTTACTGTCTGAGCCACCAGGGAAGAGAGATTCTCTCTTTTTCACATAGTCACTCCATTTTTCAGCTGAGAGCCAAAAAAAGAAGAAAATGGAGGAAAAGATGCAAAATCTTTTTTCAGTCATACAAATTTATTTCGTGTCCATTTTTGTGTGTTTAGCCATGGGTGGGGGAGTAAGTGGAGTAGGAGGAAAGCTGTTAGATTCTTGATAATATGTTGATCATCAGTCCCAGGATTTATTTTTGTGAATTTTACATTTTTCTGGGCTTTACAAGTCCTCTATTGTGAAGGGGCTGAATCATAGCCTTTTAGTAGATCAGTTGGAAAAAAGAAAATTCATTTCTACAGCATAAAATATTTTGTAAACTGGCTAAGACTTTATTTTCAGACTATTAATGAAGAGTTCTAAATCTGCAAAGCTAACGCACACAACCTTGACTAACTCAAATACAGGTATCATTGAGAATGTTAAACAGAGACAAAACTGTCATCATTTTCTTGCAGAATATTGCCTAAAGTTGTTATTTAGAATCTAATAAAAGGTTAGACACTTTACTGAATAGAGATAAATACAATTTTAGCCATTCCAAATAAACAGCAATGTGTGCAAAAGGTATATAAACCACTTTTTGTTTTGTCCAACAAAGGAAATCATTGTTTTCTTTTAAATAGGTCAATTAAAAAATAATTCATAAAGCATAGACTTCACCCCTTATAAACATACAATTTTTTTTTGTATATTCACGGGATTGGACAGACCTCACCACAATCTAATTTTAGATTATTTTGCTTCCCCCTCCGAATGAAACCCTGTACCTATTAGCAGTCACAATCCCTCTCCTACACCCTCTCCTACACCAGCTCTAGGCAGATACTGATTTTCTTTCTGTTTTTTATATATTGTCTGTTCTCAACAATGCATATGAATGGAGTAATAAAATATGTGATATTTCATAAAGGCTTTTTAAACTTGGGCTTCCCTGGTGGCTCAGAGGGTAAAGCATCTGTCTGCAATGCAGGAGACCTGGGTTCGATTCCTGAGTCAGGAAGATTCCCTGGAGAAGGAAATGGCAACCCACTCCAGTACTCTTGCCTGGAAAATCCCATAGATGGAGAAGCCTGGTAGGCTACATACAGTCCATGGGGTCACAAAGAGTCAGACACGACTGAGCGATTTCACTTTTTAAACTTAGCATAGGTTTTTCAAGCTTCATTCATGTTGGAGCATATACTAATAAGTATTTCTTTTCAGTACCAAATAACATTTCATTGTATTATATTTTATTTATCTATTCATTAATTTATAAACATTTAAGCTCTTCTGTTTTTTGGCTATTGATATACTGCTCTTTGTATTGGTATATAATTTTTTATGTAAATACATGTTTTATTTCTCTTGTATATATACTTAGGAGTGGAATAGGTGGGCTGTAGAGTGACTTTATGGTTAAATTTTTGAATCCCCATCGATTTCTCCCTTTATGTCTCTTAATACATGTTTTATGTTTTTGGGTGCTCTTATATTAGATGCATATAAGTTGATGAGTGTAATATCCTCTTCTTGTGTTGATCCGTTTATCATTATATAGTCTACTTCTTTATAGTTCTAAATAGTGTTGATTTTAAAGTTTATTTTGTCTGATATGTTTTGAAACTCCCACTTTCTTGTCATGGGGTGAAAGGATGGACTGGGAGTTTGGAATTAGTCTCCAAGATTTCAAATTCTAGGTCCATAGATAACAGTCACTTTCATAGGACTTACTATATGCCAATACTATTCTAAGCATACGACAAATAACCAACCCACTGAATCTTCATAATCCTGAAAGTTAAAAGTTCTACAGTTATTCTGGTTTTACAGATGAAACAATTTAGATACAGTTAAATAACTTGCTCAGAGTCACATAATAGTGAGAGGCAATGCTGGTGTTGGAACCCAGCAGTTCAAGAAAGACTTAGAGATTCATAATATAAGAAGAAAAGATAAATTGAAAGAGAAACCTTGAAACACATAACAGACAAGCAGTCTAGAAAGAGTTCATATAAATATATAAATTAAAGACAAGTGAGACAGAGGCAAACAGCTCAATAAGAAAATGGTAAAGAATAGGAAGAGATAATAAAGAGGTGTAAATATCTACGAAACATATGAAAAGTTGCTTCACCTTAATAATAAACAGGGATAAGCAAGTTTATAAAGAAGATTTTTGTCACCATTCAATAAGGACAAGATTGAGATAAGGACAAGATTGAGATAGCGTACAAAGCATAGAGCACTATCATACCCAGCTGGTAGGGGTGTAAATAAATATAAACTTTCTAGAGGTCAGTTTTTCCAGTTCCTATCAAAATCTAAAGTAGTCATTATCTTCCATCCAATATTCACTTACTTATCTTTGAAAAATATTTATTGGTTGACTTTTATTAATATGTGACACTGTCCTGAATGCTGAGAATAAAACCATGAAAAGATTCCTTTCATGCACCTTATATTTTGATGGGGATGGGCAATAAATAATTAAATAATTTATTTGATAATGATGTCTTATAAAGAAATAAAAGGTATGATTTGATAAAGGGTAGCTGACCTCATTTTTTTTGTGTGTGTGCTAAACAAATTATGCTACAGTTACAGCAAACTTCTGTGATGCTCCTTTAAAGAAAGATGATTCCTTTAATTTGGTACCAATTTTCCCACTGATTAGAATATTTATTCAGAAAAGTAATGTGCTGTAAGACATACAAAGGTACAAAATATCTTAGCATTTGAAGATCTTGGAGTCTATTGGAAAAAGTATCCAAGAATTTAATCACCATTCAAGTTTGTAGCTGTCAAATGATGAAAACTTGATGGATAAATGGATATTTGCCTCCCGATTAGTGGAAATAAAAATTCACAAATGACTTTCAACCAAAATCTACTTTGATTCAATTCTATTGGTAATTCATTTCTACCAGTAATCAGTTGTTTTTCAGTACCATGCCTTGATGAAACTTTGAGATTGCTCCTGAACACTTCCTAACAGTGCCTGAATTGGCTAAACATGTACATAGTCTAGCTGTTAGTTACATGTGCGATCCATGATTCTCATATAGAGTAAAAAGTCTTCTAACTCATTTAAGAGCTCCACAGTTGCATATAGTAATCACTTAATAAATGATTCCCAATAGGAATCTTGTTTCACTACCAAGTCTGAACACTCTGAGGTACATTTAAAACATAATTAAATCCTTTTTCTAAGTCATTCCTCAGACAGTTGCTTGAAATATAGCATATTTAATTTAATTAACTATGACATGGTTAGTAGAGTGGACATAGATTGTCATTTGGAACTCCTCTTCTCACTGACTTCAACCTAGGAAGAAGAAAATCAATTGTTTTTGTTGGCAGGGGGGAACTAATACCCAAGCAGGCTTATTTTTCAGAACCCAGCTACCACTGAGTAGATATGTGAGTAGAAAAAAAGTCCTGTGTAATACAGGAACATTGCTAAGAGAAAGGATTACTAATTAAAGGCAGTTTTGAATGAAATAACAGAAAGAGAAACTTTATTTAGTAAAGGTACAAGACCATGGAGCAATAACGAAAGAGTGAGATTCAGTAAGTAGAGAAAGTTAAATGCCAAGAAATTAATGTCTGTAATGACTACACAGAAATAACTGTTAAATCAATCACACTCTTTCTTTTATATTTCATTTAAAGTTGTTTGTTTTTAAGATAAATCAGTCAAATCAGGCATTTGTATAAGCAATTATTTCATTAAAGTTGCTGATTGTGATTATGAGGTCAGAAAAGTTAATAAACCAAACGGATAGCTCTTTAAAATTAAGTATTTATTATGTTTGTCTTTGACATCAAAATTTGTTAGTTTACTTGCAAGGGCGATATTGACTTCAGAAAAAAATTAGTCCCTGAAATAGTATAATATTAGATATATTTAAAAGGATGCATATGGCCATTATGTCATTTCTGCCATACTTCAACCTGCATGCACGTGTGCTAAGTTGCTTCAGTCCTGTCTCACTCTGTGTGACCCTATGGACTGCAGCCTGCCAGTCTCTCCTGTCCATGGATTTTCCAGGTAAGAATACTGGAGTGGCTTGCGGTGCCTCTTCCAGGGGATCTTCCTGACCCAGGGATGAACCCACATCTTTTATGTCTTCCTAAGTTGGCAGGTGGGTTCTTTAACACCAGCGCCACCTGGGAATCCACCTTGAACATACACTATGCTTTTCATGCCTCAATGCCTTTGGGATTTTTTATTCTCCCTGTTACCTACCACTGTATCTCTTCTCAGCGTCCAATTCCAATCATCATTCAAGGCCATTTCAAAGCCCCATTTTATGCAAAACTTTCCCAGAATTCTCCTGTCAATTCTTTATTCTTTATTGGCACCTTGTTAATATCCTGACTGTAGTTCTTAACATATTTAGTTATATTTTAGTTTGTTTATGTTTCTTCTTCCAATATACTCAATTTCTTAATGGCAAAGCTTATGACTTTCTTTCATCTACATATTGATATTATCCAGCAAAATTTCTTTCACATGGTACACAAATAAGCATTCATTAATTTGAAGAGCACAGAAACATCTAAAATCATGGCATACTAATTAATGTTATACAATTTAGTTTGCAATTTTCCTTTGGTTTAGTAAAGTGGAAAACACTTTTTAAATAGGCAAACATGTTCATAATAGTTTAGAAACAGCATCAGATTATGGAATATACTTTGTAATCTTAAATTATTTAGAATATCAAGGAGATTTTCCCTCTAGCTCACACTTCCACTTGAGAGATAAAAATTCAATTTGGATGGATTACATGATGAATTTAGTATTTCTTGAATTTTGTTTCAGGGAACACAAAGTTAAGGTGTTCAATGAAAAAGGATACCAAAGGACAAATTTGTTTTAACTACACTAAATATAATAGTCTCTTTAGTTTTGGAAACTCACCATACATATTAAATATTAGGAATTCTGAACATTTTTATAATGTGTTTGATTATGAAACATTTTATTGTGATTTAACAAACAGAGTCCCTTAGTACCTATATATAAAACTACTTGAGTGTATTTACTATTGCCAGCAAGCTATCTGGGGACAAAATCATCACCAGAATATATATTCCATGCATCTTAAATATATGTCAAAACTGCAATGGTTTGCTATTCAGATCAGATCAGATCAGTCGCTCAGTCGTGTCCAACTCTTTGCGACCCCATGAATCGCAGCACGCCAGGCCTCCCTGTCCATCACCAACTCCCGGAGTTCAGTCAGACTCATATCCATCGAGTCAGTGATGACATCCAGCCATCTCATTCTCTGTCGTCCCCTTCTCCTCTTGCCCCCAATCCCTCCCAGCATCAGAGTCTTTTCCAATGAGTCAACTCTTTGCATGAGGTGGCCAAAGTACTGGAGTTTCAGCTTTAGCATCATTCCTTCCAAAGAAATCCCAGGGCTGATCTCCTTCAGAATGGACTGGTTGGCTCTCCTTGCAGTCCAAGGGACTCTCAAGAGTCTTCTCCAACACCACAGTTCAAAAGCATCAAGTCTTCGGCGCTCAGCTTTCTTCACAGTCCAACTCTCACATCCATACATGACCACAGGAAAAACCATAGCCTTGACTAGACGAACTTTTGTTAGCAAAGTAATGTCTCTGCTTTTGAATATGCTATCTAGGTTGGTCATAACTTTCCTTCCAAGGAGTAAGCGTCTTTTCATTTCATGGCTGCAATACCCATCTGCAGTGATTTTGGAGCCCAGAAAAATAAAGTCTGACACTGTTTCCACTGTTTCCCCATCTATTTCCCATGAAGTGGTGGGACCGGATGCCATGATCTTCGTTTTCTGAATGTTGAGCTTTAAGCCAACTTTTTCACTCTCCACTTTCACTTTCATCAAGAGGCTTTTTAGTTCCTCTTCACTTTCTGCCATAAGGGTGGTATCATCTGCATAACTGAGGTTATTGATATTTCTCCCGGCAATCTTGATTCCAGCTTGTGTTTCTTCCAATCCAGCGTTTCTCATGATGTACTCTGCATATAAGTTAAATAAACAGGGTGACAATACACAGCCTTGACGTACTCCTTTTCCTATTTGGAACCAGTCTGTTGTTCCATGTCCAGTTCTAACTGTTGCTTCCTGACATGCATACAGATTTCTCAAGATGCAGATCAGGTGGTCTGGTATTCCCATCTCTTTCAGAATTTTCTGTTTATAAAATAAAGCATGTAAATAATTTCCAAAACACTTAAGAATATATTATTTCATTTGATACCTCTAATGTGGGTCTGGAGTTCTTTTTTTCAGATAGATGCCTTCAGGCAAAGATATCTCAAAGGTAAAATGTTCATTATGGGTAATTTTTATTAAAAATTAAAACTGAGGAACAGAATGCTAGCTTCCTTGACCTTGAAAGAGTCTCCAATCATGAATTCTTCCCATTGTCTATGTGTAAAAAAGCTAACACAGGCAAATCTAACTGCTTTTGTTGTCTGTTGTAATGTATTTGTGCTTTCAAGTGGTGTTTGTTGTCCTTGGAGCTAAATGAAATTGCACCAACTGTGAAACTTTCATGCAGCTGTCTTATTTTCCTTCTCTAATAACTTAACATGTATCCGTAATCTATAATCGCATCATTTGCCCATTCTAACCTTGGGAACCCTGTATTTCAATTTCTTCTCAGTATATTGAAGTAGAAATGGTAGGTAACATCATGACACAAGATTCTTCATGATTTCTCCAGCTTCATCTTGCTTTTCAGATTAAATGTCTCTATCAGTATAAAGGTTGAATTGAAAAATTTTAGAAGTTTATTTGTTTTCATCTGATAAATCATTTTTATATCCTGCAAATTTTCCAGTGCAAAGTCTAAGAACCTCAGCAGTTTTTTCAGTGTTGTTCAAAAGGAAGAGAGATCAAAGGGTCCTATCTATTAAGCTCTCAAAAAGCTGCTTACCAAAACCTTCAAATTATCAACAGTATTTATCAGGCACAACGTGTCCTTCAGTTCTATGGAATATAAAGTGTAAAACATAGGCTTGTTCCCAACCTAGTTGGAGAGGCATGATGCATATTCTCAAGGAATGCCTTTATGATACATGATAGCATTTTACATTCTTATAATAAAGTAGTTAATTGCATAATGAATTAGAAAATATAGTATACATACAGAGTACATAAAATCAGGAGAAAGAAGGAAGAGAAAAGAATATTCAGTGTGCAACAAAAAAGACTAGAAAGTCACTATCAGTTCATGAATCTGCAAACAGTTTTCTCTCTGAGTTGCTGTCTCCTTGCTGCTGACTTTGTAGGTTTTTTGTGCTATTTTCTGAGATACTATATGTGAAAGTGCCTCCTAAATTGCAATTTTCTATAAACATGTAAGTATTACTACCATCACTTATAGGCCTACCAATCATTTCCTGAATGCTTGCTGACAAACCATTATAGGGATATGATCCTAACTTTATTTTACACTTATTTTCTAATAGTTTAGAATCTATATTATTCTAAATGTTAATGTATTCAGGTTAGGTTAATGATGTGACATCCCAGGTCAGATTTCCTGGTATCCTAACTCTGACCTCGGTTAAGTTACTTAATCTCTTTGTGCTCATTCCTTTATCTATGAAGTGAAGAAAATTGTATGGCCTATCTTTTAAGATTTGGGGAAAGAGTAAATAGGCTAATATAAGTAAAGTGCTTAAGAACTGCTCCTGTCACATGGTGTACACTCAAAAATCTGTTAACTGATCATGAAAGTAAGATGTTCCAAGGTTAGATGCTATTGTAACATCAAAAACCCGAGGGACAAAAGAAGTAAACCTCCTAGAATCACATGGTTAAGTTAATCACCATAAGCACTGACTTGAGGCTTCAACTGTGTCTGAATTGTAGCCCCGTGGCTATTACTTATCAAGGGTATCTAAATTTTGATTATTCTTCCTGCTTATCTCTACTTTTTTTTGGTCAATTCCTGCTGATTTGGTGTAAGAAACATTCACCTTTTTACTATGTACTTTTATATTATCTGTGGCTCAATATCCTCTACTTAAGCTGTAATTTAGACCGACCAGTATCCTGAACAAAAGATTCTTTGCCCATTACTCTCAAAATGAATGATAACTTGTTATTAGAGTGATTTCCAGCAAGAGTTAGAGTGTTGGCCCTGACAGTTATTAGGTATGTGATATTATGGGTCATAAAAAGAGTACTTACATTAGATGTGAAACTTTCCTTTAGAAAATGAAAGTAATAGATGCAAATCATTTCCCCACACTTAGTAAGCACTGTATGTTAATATTGTTTTTATAGTTTTATTTCTCAGACTTGTTTGCTTTCTTCATTACCTTTCTCTTCTTGTTTACTTTGTCTCTTGTTTTCATCTCATCATTCATCCTTCTCTTCTGCCAGTCATTGTTGTGTTCTTTTTTTCTGGATCCTTTTCTTTAAATCTCTCTTCTGCTTACATCTCACATCCAGTTCTATAAATTTTTTCATTGCATCTTCTCATAGGTACATTATTTTCCATTTATTCCCACAGCTGGCATTCAGACTGGGCCCTTCCAGTACTATTATCATAAACTCTTTCATATTTTCATATAATAAAACTTTAGATTTAATCAATAGAACTATTTACTAATTAAAACATCTCCCAAACTAGTCATAACTTCTTAATATCATGCATTGTCACAGTTATGACATTGCTTTGTTAATATAAATAATGACTTCTTAAAGTCATGGATCTCTATGAGGAATTTACACAAAGTTTCCTATACAAACTAATTATCCCATGTTTCCACCATGGGAAACAAACAGGAGTATTTATACATATTTTATTTGCTTTTCTAATTACTACAATGTTTCATCATAACAAACCAATTTGAGGCACTTGGAATATTTGAACACTTAAATGTGCATATTCAGGGCCTATTATTAGTCCCAATATCTAGGTCAACTTAGCTTCACTTTATCATGGATCTTCTTCCACCTAGTATCTTAATATTTCCAGATGTTTTTGTTTAGTACAAATAGCTATCTAATTTTATATATATATATATATATACAAAATACTAAACTCACCTATATAGTTTTAATGGGATATCTGAGAGTTTGCCAGTATTCTTTATATGCATTTGAAGTTTCTGTTTCTCTAAAGTATAAGGCTTGTCAACTTCAGAAAATCTAGGTGCTTTCTCAGTTTTATTGCCAAAATGCCAAATATGAGGAAGTTTTCTCTTATCTCCCCAAAAAAAGCATTTTCTTTCTTTAGAAAGTTTTGTTTGCAGTCATAAGACTGGATGCTTTTAAGACTCTCAAGCTTTAGGATTTATAAATAGGGCTCAGAGAATTTCCATAATACATTTTGAGAAATAAAAGTACCTTTAAAATACATATGTATGTGTGTGTGTGTGTGAGTGCATACTTGCATGCTCAGTTGCTTGGGTCATGTCGGACTCTTTTGCAACCCCGTGGACTGTAGCTCTCCAGGCTCCTCTGTCCATGGGATTTCCCAGGCGAGAGTACTGGAATGGGTTGCCATTTCCTTCTCCAGGTGATCTTCTCAACCCAGGAATCCTACCAGAGTCTCCTGCGTCTCCTGCATTGGCAGGCAGATTCTTTACCACTGAGTCACCAAGGAAGTAAGGAAACAGCCAGAGGACAATGCCCATTTGAATACATTATTTTCCCTTTCATTTAATCATTCATTAATTGAGAATAGTGAGCTCCTTTTCAAGTGCCAGATCCTTGGTTGAACCCAAGTTCATATATAAAAGATAGTAGGACAAGTCATTTTATCCATTAATTTTACTGATCATTAAAAGAGTTTTACTTTCCATAGCTATTAATACAAAATACCATATAAAGCACTGAGGTGGTTCACAACATGATAATGGAAGATACAGAATAAGTAAATTAATAATTTTAAGTGTGTAAAGCTCTGTAATGGAGATAAATAGAAAGGGCAGTAATAATCTTTTGGACCTTATTAGAAAACTTTCCACAGAGAAATGTTCTAAGATGACATTTTTACCTGAGTTCTAAAGTATAAGAAGAATTCTTCAAACTAAGAAGTTGGGAGGAGAAATTATATAGAAAGGACATAGCATGGTAAATGAAATACTGGGTTTAAACTATTTTGGCATTGTTGCATTTTGTATACAGGTGAGGGGGCAGTGACAAATTTGAAAGAGAAGGCAGAATTAAAAATACAGAGGGTAGAAATAAGTAAGCTTTTATTGGAGATCTATTATCAGCAAGGGGTTTCTCTGGTGGCTCAGTGGTAAAGAATCCACCTGCCAATGCACGAGGTGTGAGTTTGTTCCCTTGTTCAGGAAGATCCCCTGAAGAAGGAAATGGCCTGGGAAACTCCATGGACAGAGGGGTCTGGAGGGATACAGTCCATGGGGCTGTAAAAGAGTCAGACATGACTTAGCAATGAAACAACAACAATGGTCATGAACACAATTTACAACAATTTTATCAAATCTCCAGCATTCTTTTCTGGGAAATCCCGTGGATAGAAGAGCCTGGCGGGCTGCAGTCCAGGAGTTTGCAAAAGAGTCAGATGTGACTTAGTGACTAAACAACAAATAACAACAATGTTCACAAAGGTTCAACAAAATAAATATAATGGCCCTTCATTTAAAAACTAAAATTCTAAAATGTAGGAAGATTTGGCATTTCTTAAGGCCACCCAGCTAAGAAACTGTAGAACTGGATCCAAAGCCCAGAATATCTGCCCACAGACCTTGCTTTTTTTCCACTATAGAGCAAAAAGAATGGATTACAAATACTTTACAGTAAATAATAGACATTTTAAAAAATAAGCAATGTAGAGTCACTACATATTTTTTAGTATGAGAATAGCATTATGATTCTAGATTTTATAAGATAATTTGGGAAGCAATATATATAACAGAAAATAGCAAGGGAGTCTAGGACAAGAAAGATTAAGGAGAAGAAATAACAATAATGACAATAAGAATTAACAGTTATTGAATGCTATGAGTCAGTTATTATGTTAATACCCTACATACTATTATTTAATACTCAGCAAAATTGTTAAAGGTAGTCACTTTTACTATTCTCATTTTTCAAACATGGAAAAATGATCAATGATTCCAGGTCTGTGTCAATTTTAGCCCTAAAAATCCCATGTTTCAGGAAGCCCCCTCTGTCTAATGCAAATTGATTTTTGGTCCCTAGGTCTTGAACTAATGAAATAATTCAACAAAATCCAAGGACTAGCTATAGTGAAGCAATAATTTAAATTCCGGCAATCTTACTTTGGAAACATATATATCCTTGGGCAAGGTACTTAATCTTTTTATGGTTTAGTTTCTTCTAGGATAGAGTAAAGATAACATCAATTTCCACCTCATGGAATGTTTTAATGATAAAAGTAAAATGATAATCCATAGAAATGTTTAGGCCAGTTTGTGGCACATCAAAAGAGCTCAATACATGCTAGCCACTTTATTCATAACTGTACTATTTCTATTTATGTATATTTATGGTGAATATAAGAGAATGATGACAGAGAATGGTCAGAGTGAAATCAAGAACCCAAGTTTTGGGTAGGGAAGTTGTTATTGTTGCTGTTGTAGCTTTAGAGACTGACTAGATAGGAACTTCATTAATTTGGGAAGAACTTGAAGAGTAGTATGTTTATTTGTGATAAATAATGAGATTTGTGCTTAAAATGCTGAATTTCAAATACTAAAGTATATTTACTGTGTCCTATATATTCCAGCCTTTTAAAAGTAGGACCTAGCTGCAGGTTGACAGGTTTTTGTAAACCTGAGTCATACAAATTTAACATTATTCCCAGGAGACGTTTTCTATTTGTTAACAACTTTGTTGTGGTAAGTTAAAATTGTATATATTTATTTATTTTTATAAATATCACTCAGTAATGAGGCAGAGAGTTAAAAACAAAAAAAAAAAGAATAGGAAGAGGAGTGACTATGTCTCAAAGACAGCTATAACTCAAAAAAGCTCCAGGGCTTCTGCACTCATGCTGTAATTACTCCTCTGATGCTTTAGAACTCATGATAAACAGGTATCTTACTTGATTACCAAATATATCTCAGTAGCTAATATCTATGTGCTATAAATATCTCTGAAATGGAAGTCAGTGAAACTAAAATTGTGAAAAGAGCAATTCAGATAGCTGAAGATGCCTTTTCTGAAAGGATTCATGCTGGTAAATTCAGAAGTTTAGCAACTGTAATCATGTAAATGTTTCTCTGTGGATTGAATTTCCTTGATGATAATTTTGGTAATTTGGGAGTCTATTTTAAAGGCGGTAGTACACATACTCAATTCAATACAACAATCATGGCACATGTACCTACTATGTGCCAAACACTGGTTTAAGTGCT
Organism: Bos mutus; assembly: GCF_027580195.1. Lineage (NCBI taxonomy): Eukaryota > Metazoa > Chordata > Mammalia > Artiodactyla > Bovidae > Bos > Bos mutus. The sequence goes on along the minus strand of NC_091630.1, from coordinate 31,209,791 downwards.
TGTGAATTAAAAACTACCTACAAATTTAAAGATCTCAGTTTCTTACCCATACTCAGCCAAAGAAGGCATCAGATAACCACAATTGCATGGGATAATATGCCATTGGTTATAATAAATGGTTATAAGGTACAGAAGCAAATTAATCGTCTTTCATTCAAGATAGTTTTCTCAGAGGATGATACCACAATTCATTTATTCAATCATAAAAACCAGAATTCTTGTTCGTCTTCCCATTTACTACCTCAAATTCATTAATATTATTTATTTTAATTATATCCCAGTAGCACTTTTTACTTCTCCCTGGTATCATTGTCCATGAAGACAATTATGTTTGTCTCTGGCCCCATCTCAATCCTACAAATAAAATATAAATCTGATTATGGGGATGGGGTGTCCTTTGCTTAAAACCCTGTGTTACCTATGTTCTGTAATACCTATGCTCCTTAGCAGAGCATATAAAGATAATCAAACATTGACTGAATGAGTGAATAAAAAAAAAATTTATTCTCTACCCTATCTAAGCTTATTTTTTACTTTCCCCCAAATAGTGGGACATCTAGCTGAATAGCTACTGGTTTTATGAGTATGCCATGATCTCAGATGCCTCTTGTTCTTTTATCTGCTTATGCTTCTCTGCTCTGTTATTCCTTTCAATCCCATTCTCATTATGAGGTCCTTTTCACATTCCTATATTTATTTTGTCTTTCCTAAACCCCAAAGATTTAAAATTCCTCTTTTATCTCCTCTGTCTACACTGTATCTAATATTTCTGTGCTTATAATTTTCCTATTAGTCTTTGAATCTCTTTAACTGATCATGAACAATTTGTGGCAATAATATTATCTTGTTTGTCCTTTTTGCTTTAATTCCTTACCATGTAGAGTTTGAGACACAGTAGTTTAGTTTACTAATGTATCTGTTGATTAAAAAAAAAAAAAGGACACATATAAAGTGGGCAAGTAATGTAGAAGTACTACTGTAGTCATAAAAGTAAAATAATAAAAGCCATTTATCAGTCCATTACATTTTATAATTTATAGAAAGTTTTACAGACATTATCTCATTTCAGTCTCATAGATGTGAGGTCAGTTACTATAAAGGTAAAATGTAACTATGTCAAAATGAAAGCAGAAAATTTTGTCTTTTTTTTAAGCTTTCCACTGATGGATGTTTAAAAAATAAACCAGCAAGTATGTATCCCATTAATGAATTGAAAGAGACACAGATGTGTAGAACAGTCTTTTGGACTCTGTGGGAGAGGGAGAGGGTGGGATGATTTGGGAGAATGGCATTGAAACATGTATATTATCATATGTGAAATGGGTCACCAGTCCATCGATGCGTGATACAGGGTGCTCGGGGCTGGCACACTGGGATGACCCAGAGGGATGGTATGGGGAGGGAGGTGGGAGGGGGGTTCAGGATGGGGAACACATGTACACCTGTGGCGGATTCATGTCAATGCATGGCAAAACCAATACAATATTGTAAAGTAATTAGCCTCCAAATAATAAAGAAAGAAAGAAAGAAAGAAAATACCTTAAATTTGTCACCCAAACCATCACTGCATATATTTTGAATCTTCTTTAAGAGCCAAGAGAATAGCCTTCTGATATGACTTTAAAGAAGGAAAAGAAAGAAAGTGAAGTTGCTAAGTCGTGTCCGACTCTTTGCAACCCCATGGACTGTAGCCCACCAGGCTCCTCCATCCATGGAATTTTCTAGGCAAGAGTACTGGGATGGGTTGCCATTTCCTTCTCCAGGGTATCTTCCCGACCCTGGGATCGAACCCAGGTCCCCTGCATTGTGGACAGGTGCTTTATCATCTGAGCCATCAATTTTCCTTGCCTTTCTGTATCAAAGGGAGAATTGTTCCAAGATTTAGTTACAAGAAAAGATCTTAGATGTTTCATAATATATGTGCTCTATATATTCCATCACTGGAAGCTCCCTTCCTCCATGCTGCCCCTTCATGCACGTTTTGAATCAGAATATTTTCTGCACAAAAATTTCCAGATTTAGTATGTTTGTGAAGACTGAAGCAGTAGTTTGAAATGCAATTTCTGTGATTAGTCTTTACAGATTGTTGCTCAGTTAGACTGAGAGGAGCTCACAATCTTATTTAACAAGCACTTCAGCTTATTTTGATACACTGGTGAAAAAGATTGTTTAATGTAGCCTAATAGCTATGATTGTCACTGAATGCCCATTTGTTGTTCTTGAGATCAAAATATCATCCTCTTTAGGCCTTATTTTCTCATGTTTAATATATGTTTTTTATGCACATACATACACGTATTGAGAGAGGAAGAGAGAAAGAAATCCTTAAATAGTGTGTACTAAAGTATGCTAGTCAAAAGGAGTAGAAATGAAAAAAATGTACAAAATGTTATTTATTAGGTGTTTCTTAATATGCAAGTACTCATTTAAATTATTTCATGCATCAATTCAATTGATTCACAATCACCTTACTTAGTGACATATATTTTAATTTTACAGAAGAGGAAATTGAGTCATAAAGGTACATAATTTGCTCAGGAGCCTATGTTTGTTAATGGTGAAAATAAGATTGAAATCCAAGAAGTCTGCTTTAAAGACATCAATTCCTCATCCTTAACATTTATGTTTGAATTCTGCCTATCAAAACAAAAAGGCAGGAGGAGGAAGGAAAAAGAGGATACTGGCACAGCTTCTGCTGCATTTCTATTTATTTGGGCTTTTTCAAAACACTTTGTATTTTTGGCACAATATTTCTCAAACTGCAACTAAAATTCAAGGCTGTTGCAGAGGAGCAGTTAAAATGACGTCATTAAAGATTTCCTGCTGTGGGAGAGGGAGAGGGTGGGATGATTTGGGGGAATGGCATGGAAACATGTATAATATCATATAGGAAACGAATCGCCAGTCCAGGTTCAATACAGGATCCTTGGGGCTGGTGCACTGGGACGACCCGGAGGGATCGTACAGGGAGGAAGGTGGGAGGGGGGTTCAGGATGGGGAACACGTGTACACCTGTGGCAGATTCATGTTGATGTGTGGCACAACCAATACAATATTGTAAAGTTAAAAAAAAAAAAAAAGAAGAAGAAGATTCTTCCAGTTTATACTTTCACTAAGAAAATAAAAGCTAAAATTAAAAAAAAAAAAGATTTCCTGCTATCTGATGATGCAACTTTATATTTAAAGGTTCATAGAAATGTCTAAAAGAAAAACATGAAAGTTCCAAAATAAAACTTGATAGAAATAAAAAGATAATCTTCATAAAATGAAAAACAAATAACCACTAAATATGAGAAAAACATTCAATTAGATTTTAATAAAAATGCAAATTAAAACAGTAATGGATAGCAGGACCCATCTTTCCTGAATTGCATCTTTTAGTATTTTCCAGTCGCCTTTTCTCTCCCCATCCCTTGCCATAAACTTTAAATATTATTGCTATCAAAGCACAATCTTGGGTACTTTATATTTTGCTACACAGTTCCTTTGGGAGATTTTATCCTCTCTTATGGTTTCAAGTAAATATTAACGAGTCCACAAATTCTTTCCCCAGCCCTGGAATCTTCTCTGAGGTACAGATTCATTTAACACTTCTGTTCCCTCAAGGAAAGTCAAGGCCAAAAAATGTTAGCCAAAGCCATGATGTGTGAAGTCTGCACAAGGTATAATGTATGCCTGATAAGTCCTCAAACCTGGAACACCTTCCAGGGGGCATCCATGAATTCAATGAGCTCATTTTTATTGTATATATTACATCATTACAGCTAGGTAAAAGCAAGATCTGCCCTTAATATTTTAGCATATTGGTAAATCATCTTTCCTTACTTTTCTGAATAGGTATGATTTTCATCATTTTTTTGTCAGAATCCTTATTTCTTTTACTTATTAGAATTCAACAATAATTTTTAAGGCCAAATTAGTTTATGCATATTCTGTTTATCAAATTATACTGTAAGCTCCAAATTTATCCATCTGCTTTGAGTTTATAAAAAAAAAAATATCGACTCTGTTTTGGGTCTTAGGGCTGTGATTATGCAAATCCAATTTAAAGTTTTTACCTGCTTTCAACTAGGTTCTACAAATAACAGTACTAGAAAGCAAATTTAAGAAAGAGGAAAGGAGAAGTTATTTTTATCTTCATGTTTTCTTGCTTTTCTAGAAATGAAGCACCAGTGTGGACTTACATCTCAGCAGCTTCATTTAATTCTCCAGATTCTCTTAGTACTTCCGGAAGCAATCTCATTTTGCCTTCTCAGATATATAAGAACCAGCTGAGTGACGCCTTCTCCTCTGAGATCCCATTCCCACCTTTGGGATCTCTTCAGTGAGCTTCTGGGCTCTGTAAAAACCCAAATCATATCCTTTGATTCTCCAACTCAATGGCTGGCAGCTGCTGTTATTTCATGTTGATCCAGTTTTTCACTTAATCTGTTGAACCTTCAATGTCTGTCGAACCAATGCTCTAAATGTTCTTTCTATTGAAACTCCTGGTGTGGCGTTTGTATTACTGACTGGATCCTGAATAATAAACTGCAGTCATAGATTCTCATTCAAAACCTTCTTCAAACATGAATATTGTATTCTCTCAGAGGAAACAGAAGTCATTTATTAAAAATATTTTGAGTACCCTCAAAGTGTCACGTACCGAGTTAAGTGCTAGGGATACTTAAGTTCTAAGGTGAATAGAAACATTTTCTCCAGAATATAATGGTCTAGTAAAGGAAAAAGAGAAGTCAATAATTAGAATATGACCATAGATTCATATTTTAGCCTTAAGGAATATACACTGGATAAAGCATTGGACATGTTCCTAATTCTGGTGGGTGTTAAGGGTTAAAAATATGAGTTTTGAGAGAGAAGAGAAAACACCTTGTAAACATTTATATTACAGATCATTTTCTAAAGACTAAGAAAAAATAAGACTAAAAAAAAATCTTAATCATATATATTTCAAAAGTCCCTTTGGCAATAGCTGGAGAATGGTTAGAAAGGGGGCAAGACTGAAACCAGACTGACCAATTATAAAAGTTTGGCAACCCAGCTGGTGAGACCCAATGAGCATCTGAGTAGAAGAAATGACAGTTGGAGTGAGGAGGAAATAATGACCAGAACTATTAACAATACTGGACAGTGCAGATGAACTTGAGAAAAACTTCCTATCTGGTTCAAATAATTTAAATTTCTGGAAACTTTCTTAAATAAATAATTCAAAAGTAAATCGCTGAATGCCGATTTTCCCCAAACCCTAACAATGCTACTTACTGGACATTATTACTTCATGACCTGCAGGCACGTGAAAATCAACATGATCAAAATGAAACTCATTGTGTCTCTCCAAATTTTGTATTTTCCTCAGAAGTCTCATCTTGCTAAAACGTGCTACTGTCTCTAAAGCTCAGGTATTTCTTTTATTTGCCTCATTGCACTCATCCAATTTTTCTCAATTGTCTCTTTCAAATGTGCATCCCTTTATTTCCATTTCTGCTGGGAGTTCTGTGGCAAGTCCTCTTCATAGCTCTGCTCTGTGCTCAGTTACTCAGTCATGGACAACTCTTTGTGACCCTGTGGACTGTAACCTGCCACGCTCCTCTGTCCATGGAATTTTCCAGGAAAGAATACTGGAGTAGGTTGTCATTCATAGCTGTAGTATGGACTATTTTAGTTAACATATAATTGTTTTCCTTGCTTTTTTTTTTTTTTTTGGTAAAGTCTCTCCTTAGGTCCTTGAAATTTAATCTATATTAAGCAAAAATTTGAGCAGGTGATTACTTTGCTTTAAAACTATGTTCAATTCTGTCCATCTCTCCACTTTTATGCATCAACTTTCCTAATTTCTCTATTCTTTGTCAATAAGCTACTTTGAATTTCTTAGCAGTTGTATCCCTGCTTTTGTCCCTCTGTGCCTGTCTAAATGCTGTTCCCTATCTGTGAAGTGTCTGTTCTTCTTTCTCATGTTAACCCAGGCTTATTCTCTCTCAAGTCATCTCAATATCACATGCTTTGTGAAATTCTAATATTTAGCAACTGTATAATTCTTGTGTAGATGTATCTAGTAAATATTTGCTGAATAGAATCACTAGTTTTATGAGGCTTGCAATATAGATTCATAGGACTTTCTCCATTTATTATTGCTGTCTAGCATGTAGTCCCAATTCTTCTATATTTCAGTATGAACAATACTTTTCAAGAAAAAAAAATGTACCCAGTTAAAACACCTTGATTATACTATGATTTCGTTTTCTTTTTCTTTTATAAAAAGTGACCAAAAAAGCCAAAGAGAAATACAGAAACCCTCAAGAAAAGCAATAATGAACTCAATTGGACAAGTTACTGAAGAAATAGAAAGGGCTAACAATCATAAAATTTGCTCATCTACAAGCAAATTCAAGAAATGTTAGGTAAAGCAAAACTATAATACATTTTTTGACTATCAAGTTTTGATTGTTTATAAATCATAACTATCAATGTTAATGAGGATGATATAAAATTAAAATTATCTTAATTCAAATTATTATAAGCTTAAATTGGTAAAATATTTCTTAAGAATAACTTAGCAATGTGTACAAACTATATAAAAAATAACATCTTGCGCAAGTAATTCCACATGCAGGACTCTGAGCAGACATTCAGATATGTATTTCAAAATGTTTGCTCTGGTAACATTTAAGAGTAAAAATTTAAAGCAAAACTTCTCCAGAAACAGGGGACTATTTAAACATATTTTAACATATTTTAACTGTAATTACATATTTTTAATATATTGATAAGTAATTTTAACTACACTAATATAAATACAAGAGATATAAATCTGAACATATGATATAGTCATGAGAATACCAATATTACCTATCTGTGGATGGGCAAAACAGTAACACAGGTTATCTCTGACTGGTAGGGCTATGTGTAATTTTTTTGTATATTAATATATTACCTAAATTTTCATACATAGCCTCTTTAATAAACTTATGTCTTACTTCCTTTACAAAAATGGCCTTTTTATTATTTAATTAATGTATTTTGACCTCGCCAAACTTATTACTTTTAGGGGACATGCACTTGTCTTTTTTCATTCCTCACAGATGAGGGGTATTTTAAATGTTTAATAAATGAGTTATTTTAATGAGTTAATAATTGAACAATACTTTGAAAATAATTTTTTTTCTTCAATAGAGATGGAATTATTTTGATAGAATTTAAGCTTCATAGCTCTGCTTTGCTCAAAGTGAAAATGAAATTCACTCAGTCCTGTCCGATTCTTTGTGATCCCATGGACTATACAGTCCATGGAATTCCCTAGGCGAGAATACTGGAGTGGGTAGCCTTTCCCTTCTCCAGAGGATCTTCCCAACCCAAGGACTGAACCCAGCTCTCCTGCATTGTGGATGGATTCTTTATCATCTGAGCCATAAGAGAAGCCCAAGAATGCTGGAGTGGGTAACCTATCCCTCCTCCAGCAGATTTCCCTCACCCAGGAATCAAACCAGAGTCTCCTGCATTGCAGATGGATTGTTTACCAACTGAGCTATCAGGGAAGCCCAAGCCTCTCAAAAACTCAGAAGAGGTCTAAGTAATTTTTTTGTGTGCAATTTTGCATTCTTTTTCTAAAAGTGAGATTCCCCAAAAGAATAAACTTTAGGCTTTAAATGCCTAAATCGGTCTCTGCTCCTTGAATGTTCTTTATTCTCATAACTGCTTATCTTTCATGTGTTAATGTTTCATTTTGTACAACACTCTGTAATTCCCAAATATGCTTTATGAATTGGTTTTTCCCACTTACACCTTGATTATCTTGGAAAACTAATTGTGTTTCTCTTTCCATTAGCATTTCGGAAACAATTTTAGTTTACCTGTAGTGATGAATTCCTATCAGTTGCCGAATAAAATCTCCTAAAATAATTTGACAACTTTATCAAAGAGAAACATCTATTTTTGAAGTCGAGAAACATTGGGCAAACTTGGCATTTATACATGGAGACAAAATTTGGATCTATTCCTAGCTGAAAGAGCTGACAGCCTGGAAAAGGCCTGAGGGAAGAAGTGAGAGGCAATTTTATGAGAGTTGCCAGTTTTTTTTTTTTTTCTTCTTCTTTTTCTTGTTGGCTTATTTGTTTTACTTCTGACTGCAGGACTTCAAGACTGTATTTTCTGGCTACATCATTTATTTTGGAAAGTATTTTGTCTCTGAGGAGCACACATCAAAACAACATGTAAATATAAAGCATTCCTTGGGCAAGATGGAACTTTCATTTGGTGACTTACTTAGGTTAAAAGTAATTGCTCCAAATATCAATTTGATTCACAGAATACAAAATTAGCTTAAAATCATTTTTTTGTGTGTGTTATAATGGAAGGTTACTGTTGGGGCACTTTGATTTTGAAATTGGATGTGTTAGTAAATTGTGGCTGATTTTCACTGCCAGTCTCTCTGAGACAGGCAGCAATTATTCCTTATCAGCAAGTTGTAGGAACATTAGACTGGGATTAAGATCCTTTTCAATAAAGGCATTTATAGTGCTACCTCTTTTTCTAATTATTTCTCCTCTTTCTAAATGAGAAAAGAGAGAGAACATGCAAGCATTTTTTTTTTCATTAGGAAGACATTTATTTCAAGGATATATTCAGAAAAATGTAGTTTAGAGATGGGGTATTCTTTTCAAACATATTTTATTCATGCCTTACTTTGAGAATTTTAATGATGTAATGCAAATAACTTGAACTAAACTGGGAAAACACATCATGTTATAATAAAATGTAATAAAATTAACATATAGAAAGATAGCTTTCCAAATAAAATGTGAGATAACACTCTGAGGGAAATATCAAAATCAACACATGTTAAAGATTTTATTTTAGTCATTAATGAATGAGGGAATCAGGTAGATATTATAAGCAGTTAGAAAAAGAATCCTTCAAAGAACAGACATAGTTATAAAACAGGAATATTGAAATGCGTAGCGGAAAGAGGCAAAACTGGGAAGTCAATTGAACATCTACTAGAAAGGACTTAATTTGCATTGCTATTAGTTTTCTACATATTTCAGAGTTGTAAAATACCTCCCATAGAACAAGAATCACATAAATTGGAGGGATGTACCATAGCGCATAAATAATACATAGTTTTCCATTGATCCACATATCCTCCACACACATACAAGACCACGAAAATATAAAATCATTGTTTTCTGGTTTGTAGCTATAAGACAATACAACCTTAACTCAAATATAATAAAATACAAAAAAGGTATATTATTAGAGTTTTAAACTAAATTAAAACATTATTAAATCACAGAGTGGGTAGAGCATTTGAGGATATGGAATTCTTTGCAAAACTCTTTCATATCATAACTACATCCCTTCTGCCTTCATTGCTGGCACCTGATTTTCTTAGGTGTTGAAACAAAAAACTTGGGAAGTATTCCTGAACAGGTCTTTTTCCTCATGCTATATATCCAACCTCATGCTATACATCCAACACTATTTCTCATGTTTTCCTTCCACTGCATGTTTTAAATACAACCAGTTCACTCCATTTCTATTGCTTCCATCCTCAGTTCAGTCATTCAGTCATGTGCGACTGTTTGCAACCCCATGAACAGCAGCACGCCTGGCCTCCCTGTCCATCATCAACTTGTGGAGTTTACTCAAACTCATGTCCATTGCATTGGTGATGCCATCCAATCATCTCATCCTCTGTCATCCCCTTCTCCTCCTGCCTTCAATCTTTCCCAGCATCAGGGTCTTTTCCAATGAGTCAGTTCTTCGCATCAGCGGGCCAAATTACTGGAATTTCAGCTTCAGCATCAGTCCTTCCAATGAATATTCAGGACTGATTTCCTTTAGGATGGACTGGTTGGATCTCCTTGCTGTCCAAGGGACTCTCAAGAGTCTTCTCCAACACCACAGTTCAAAAGCATCAGTTTTTCAGTGCTCAGCTTTCTGAGCTGAGCTTTGACTAGATGAACCTTTTTTGGCAAAGTAATATTTCTGCTTTTTAATATGCTTTCTAGGTTGATCATAGCTTTTTTTCCAAGGAGCAAGCATCTTTTAATTTCATGGCTACAGTCACCATCTGCAGTGATTTTGGAGCAGAAAGATAAAATCTGCCACTGTTTCCACTGTTTCCCCATCTATTTGCCATGAAGTGATGGGACCGGATGCCATGATCTTTGTTTTCTGAATGTTGAATTCTAAGCCAACTTTTTCACTCTCCACTTTCACTTTCATCAAGAGGCTCTTTTAGTTCCTCTTCACTTTCTGCCATAAGGGTGGTGTCATCTGCATATCTGATCTTATTGATATTTCTCCCAGCAATCTTGATTCCAGCTTGTGCTTCATCCAGCCCAGCATTTCTCATGTGTACTCTGCATATAAGTTAAATAAGCAGGGTGACAATATACAGCCCTGATGTACTCTTTTCCCGATTTGGAACCAGTCTGTGTTCCATGTCCAGTTCTAACTTCTTGACCTGCATACAGATTTCTCAGGAGGCCTTCTTCCTAGACCAAGTTTTATCATTAGTATTTCTCCTAGATTATTGTAATAGTTTCCTTACTGGCACTCTTACATTTGCTTTTATCACATGGATTTCTATTATTCACAAAAAACTCATTATATGTAATATACAAAACAACAAGTGTATAATTTTCAAAAAGTTAAATACCACATTCTCATTCAAGTATAGGACACACATATGTCAAAATTTTATTTAAATTAAGTGAGGAAACCAGCACAATGGTTAAGCTGGTTTGGAAAGGACTTAAAATTATGAAATTTATGGTTGTTAAAGAAAATTGTTGAATTAAGCTGTAAAGTTAAGTATAGAACTGGCTATACTACTTCTATAGTTACATTACCCTATGTATTACAGGACCATATAACTGTCACCTCTGAGGTTACCATTTCTAATAGATGGAAAAAAATTTTTTTTTGCTATCAGACAAAATAATCAATTTAACAAACAATTTGAGAGTCTGTTCTTTAGTTCCATGATAATTGAATCAATAAAATTACATTCAAATAGATAAATAATCTTTGAGTGTGCCTCTTAGGCAATGCTCTATATGACATTAAAAGGGCACATAACCATTTTCTGCTATATTCCTAAATCATGGACTTTAAAAAAATAATATAAATAAAATAATTATGTATGACTTCTAATTTCAAGTTTCTTTCACCTAAGTAATTAATAAAGACCTCTATCTTAGTCATGATAATGTAGCTTGCTCATTTCATTTTCACATTCTTCTAAATCTTCTGTAGGCCATTTCTATCATATTATAATGTAGGCACTCATTTTATGTTGGAAAAAATTTTAAGTCTCATTAATACTAATTGTTAAATATTCTACATAGTTGTTTCCAGAACAGTTTTATTTTTTTAATGCTCTCTCTTAACTTTATAGCTAAGGAGGTTTATTTCTTTTCATATTTTTTGCAAACTATTTATCGATACTTTTAAAAAAGTTTTAGGGCATTTGTAGGTGTATACATGTATGTGTATATATATATATATATTTGAAGGTCTTTGGCTGTTAATCTGTCTTGGAGTGTTGGCTACCTTTCAACTCTGTTCCCTTCAATAGGGGAGGCAGATGGATGCTTCAAGATTTTAGTCTAAGCTTAAAGTGAATTTCCCATCTTTCAAATACATCCTAGGCTTCTATTAGCACAAAGATGTTAATCTATAGTTATTGACTAACAGCAACATGGTTACCATTATATGTTATTAAGCTTCTCTTCTGGTTTAAAATTTTTTATTTTGTGAGTTATATTATCTATTACTCATAAGGAACGTAAGGATTTCCTTAGGGAAAAGACATGTAACATATATCCATTATTCAGCAGTATCCCATCCTTAGGGTGACATCTTTTTTGTGCCATTGTATAGAGTTGATTTTATAAGTGAGATAGGCCATACAACTTAAACGACTTCCCTGGTGGCTTAGACGATAAAGCATCTGCCTCCAATGCGGGAGACCTGGCTTTGATCCCTGGGTCGGGAAGATCCTCTGGAGAAGGAAATGGAACCCGCCTCAGTATTCTGGCATGGAGAATACCCTGGACGGAGGAGACTGGTTGGCTACAGTCCATGGGGTCTCAAAGAGTCTGACATGACTGAGGGACTTCACTTTCTCTTTTCAGGCCACAAAAAGGGTTTGATAAACTTTTATATCATAAAGCTCCATTCTTTTCTTATATTGATAGATGTAAAAATTCATTGTTGTTGTTCAGTTGCTCAGTCTTGTCTGACTCTTTGTGATCCCATGGACTGCAGCAAACAAGGATTTCCTGTCTTTCACCATTTCCTGGAGTTTGCTCAAACTCATATCCATTGAGTCGGTGACACCATCCAACCATCTCATTCTCTGTCATCCCCTTCTCCTCCTAGCTTCAACCTTTCCCAGATTCAGCGTCTTTTCTAATGAGTCAGTTCTTCACATCAGGTAGCCAAAGTATTAGAGCTTAAGTTTCAACATCAGTCCTTCCAATGAATATTCAGGAGTGATTTCCTTTAGGATGGACTAGTTTGATCTACTTGCAGTCCAAGGGACTCTCAAGAGTCTTCTCCAACACCACAGTTTGAAAGCATCAATTCTTTGGGCACTCAGCATTCTTTACGGTCCAACTCTTCACATCCATACATGCCTACAGGAAAAACCTTATCTTTGAATATATGGAGACTTGTTGGCAAAGTAATGCCTCTGCTTTTTAATATGCTGTCTAAGTTGGTCATAGCTTTTCTTCAAGGACCAAGCATCGTTTAATTTCATGACCATGTGCAGTGATTTTGGAGCCCAGGAAAAGAAAGTCTGTCACTGTTTCCATTGTTTCCCCATCTATTTTCCATGAAGTAATGGGTCCGGATGCCATGATCTTTGTTTTTTGAATGTTGAGTTTTAAGCCAGCTTTTTCACTCTCCTCTTTCACTTTCATAAGAGACTCTTTAGTTCTCTTTGTTTTCTGCCATTATAGTGGTATCATCTGTATATCTGAGGTTATTGATATTTCTCCTGGCAATCTTTATTCCAGCTTGTGCTTCATCCAGCTGGGCATTTCACATGATGAACTCTACCTATAAGTTAAATAAGCAGGTGACAATAGGCTATGGTTTTTCCAGTGGTCATGTATGGATGTGAGAGTTGGACTATGAAGAAAGCTGAGAGCCAAATAATTGATGCTTTTGAACTGTGGTGTTGGAGAAGACTCTTGAGAGTCCCTTGGACTGCAAGGACATCCAACCAGTCCATCCTAAAGGAGATCAGTCCTGGGTGTTCATTGGAAGGGCTGATGCTGAGGCTGAAACTCCAATACTTTGGCCACCTCATGCGAAGAGTTGACTCATTGGAAAAGACTCTGATGCTGGGAGGGATTAGGGCAGGAGGAGAAGGGGATGACAGAGAATGAGATGGCTAGATGGCATAACTGACTCAACAGACATGAGTTTGGGTAAACTCCGGGAGTTGGTGATGGACAGGGAGGCCTAGCTGCTGTGATTCATGGGGTCGCAAAGAGTTGGACATGACTGAGTGACTGAACTAAAAATATACAGCCTTGACATACTACTTTCCCAGTTTGCAACAAGTCCACTGTTCCATGTCTGGTTCTGACTGTTGCTTCTTTACCTGCATACAGATTTCTAAGGAGGCAGGTCAGGTGGTCTGGTATTCCCATCTCTTGAAGAACTTTTCACAGTTTGTGTTATCCACACAGTCAAAGGCGTTAGCATAATTAATGAAGCAGAAGTAGATGTTTTTCTGGAATTCTCTTGCTTTTTCTATGATCCACCGGATGTTGGCAATTTGATCTCTGGTTTCTCTGCCTTTTCTAAATCCAGCTTAAACATCTGGAAGTTCTTGGTTCATGTTCTGTTGAAGCCTGGCTGGGACAATTTTGAGTATTACTTTGCTAATGTGTGAGATAAGTGCAATTGTGCGGTAGTTGAACATTCTTTGGTATTGTCCATTTTGGCGATTGGAATGAATGCTGACCTTTTCCAGTCCTATGGCCCCTGCTGAGTTTTCCAAATATGCTGGCATATTGAATGCAGCACTTTCACAGCATCATCTATTAGGATTTGAAATAGTTCAACTGGAATTCCATCACTGCTACTAGCTATGTTTGTAGTGATGCTTCCAAAGGCCCACTGACTTCAGATTCCAGGTGTTTGACTCTAGGTGAGTGATCACACCATTGTGGTTATTTGGGTCATGAAGATCTTTTTTGTATAGCTCTTCTGTGTAGTCTTGCCACCTCTTAATATCCTCTGCTTCTTTAGGTCCATATTGTTTCTGTCCTTTCTGTGCATGTCTGGGCATGAAATGTTCCTTTGGTATCTCTAATTTACTTGAAGAGATCCCTAGTCACTCTCATTCTATTGTTTTCCTCTATTTCCTTGCATTGTTCACTTAGGAAGTCTTTCTTATCTCTCCTTACATTCAGATGGATATATGTGTCTTTATCTCCTTTGTGTTTCACTTTTCTTTCTCAGCCATTTGTAAGGCTTCCTCAGACAAACATTTTGCCTTTTTGCATTTCTTTTTACTGGAGATAGTTTTGACCACCTCCTCCTGTACAATGTTATGAACATAGTTCTTCAGGCACTCTGTGTATCAGATCCAATCCCTTGAATATATTTGTCACTTCCACTGTATAATCATAAGGGATTTGATTTAGGGGTCGCAAAGAGTCGGACACAACTGAGCAACTTCACTTTCACTTTCAAATAGTCTAGTGGTTTTCCCTACTTCAATTTAAGTCTGAATTTGGCTATAAGGAGTTTATGCCTTTGAGTGTTTGAGATGTTAAATAGATAGTACAAAAACTCTCAGATAAAAGTTTGCTTTAATATTAATATTGAAGAACATTCTCTTCCAAATGTGAAAGCATTTACAATACTGTCCAGGCATGAATAAGAATGTAAAAAGCATTACTCCTAAATTCATGGTAAATTCTTTTTGTATTATGGATTTTCTTTTATTGAACATTTCCCACTCTTTAAGAATAAAGTGCATATGGAAGTCTTCACAAAGAAGAATTTAATAAGCAGTTGTATTGGAATGAGAATTAAATGATAAAATCACCAACTCTTACTGAGTTTTGTTAAGAATACCTTCAGATCAGATCAGATCAGTCGCTCAGTCATGTCTGACTCTTTGCAACCCCATGAATCGCAGCATGCCAGGCCTCCCTGTCCATCACCAACTCCAGGAGTTCACTGAGACTCACGTCCATCGAGTCAGTGATGCCATCCAGCCATGTCATCCTCTGTCGTCCCCTTCTCCTCCTGCCCCCAATCCCTCCAGCATCAGAATCTTTTCCAATGAGTCAACTCTTCGCATGAGGTGGCCAAAGTACTGGAGTTTCGGCTTTAGCATCATTCCTTCCAAAGAAATCCCAGGGCTGAATACCCCCAATTTCTCCAGAGCTGGTCTTAATATATTAATGGGTATGATAGCTATTGAATTTGAAAAATACTGTGAAGGTGTCCAGTTTCAAATATATATGTTTTCCTCATTTCGACTTTCCTGAAATTGCCATCCTTGACCAATTTATTCACATTTATTGAATGTTTGTATGGAAGAAGGACAACACTTTTGAATTACTGTATTGGATTTCATTTTTTTTCTTTTAAAATATAAAACCTTGAACGAGATCTATAATATTAATCTGAAAACATTTAACAATAATTTTCTTATGACAGATATTTAGTAACTAGCATTTTTCTGGTTAACTAGAAAAAGTCCAAGGATAATAAAATAAAAACATTTCAATTTTTACAGGTAATAAGCAAAGGAAAAAAAAATCTCCCAGAAAAACATTAGGGAGATTGGGGGTAGAAGTAGTACTGTCTTAATAAAAAACCAAACTCTTTCATGCATCAAAATAATATTTTCAAAGGGCAAGAAATATATGGCAATATATTCTTTTTGCAGATAAAATGCTACTTTAATCTAATTTAAATTATTCTTTGTCTGATGCCTTTCATATTCTATTTACCAGACAGTAAAATTTAAAAAATGTATCTGTATATGAATATATTAATTTTGAATTACTCTTCTATGTTATATAAAGGACTTAAGTATTTTTAAATAAATATAAATATGAGTTGATATTGATATAGACATATACAGAGAGGGGGATATTTGGGGGGTCTGTCCTCCTAATAGAAAACTATTTTCAATCAGTTAAATGCTAAACTGTTGATGCCATTGTGAATTTATAGAGATGAAATATCATATAATTTTACCTTTTTATGCATTTAATTAAACTGAGGTAGACAACTCTGTCAAAAGGGATAGTACAGGTTATTGGGAACAATGTGTCATAGTGGACATCCATTGTTATGTGTCTAATAATGTCATACTGGACATGGTTGTAGCTCTAATTCACATAGTACCTTTTTAGGTCATTAATGCATACTCTGAACTTTCTTATTTTATTACTGAATCAATTAAGAGTGATGCATTCTAGTTACTTTAAAGTTTTGCCATGTCATTACTATTAAGGGGAGATTAAAAAAAAAAAGATTGACAATATTTCAAAGTAATAGTAAAGTTGATAAACATTTATATTTTTTCAAATAATATATATAACAAAGTTGAAAGTGTTTGACTGACTGCATTCACATACATACATATTAAGCAAATTTAAATCCATTTGTGCTTTGCTGGACTGGCCATGTAGAGATACCCCACGTCCAAGGACAAAGGAGAAGCCCCAGCAAGATGGTAGGAGGGGCGAATTCATGTTTAGAATCAAACCCCATTCCCACCAGAGACGCTCAGAGGGCTCAAACAAACCTTGTGTGCACCACGACCCAGGAACCCCACAGAGACTGAGACAGAACTATGTTTGAGCATCTTCTGTGGAGGTATGGGTTGGTGGTGGTCTGCCACAGGAACAGGGGCTCTGGGTGCAGCAGACTTGGGTATGCCATAAGTCCTCTTGGAGGAAGTCACCATGAATCCCACTATAGAGCTGCCAGAACTTACACTGGACTGGGAAATAGACTCTTGAGGGGGCACAACAGAACCTTATTCACCAGGACCCTGGAGAAAGGAGCAGGGACCCTACAAGAGACTGTCCTGGACTAGCCCGTGGGTGTCCGGGAGACTCCAGTGGAAGCCTGGGTCAGTGGTGGCCTGCTGCAGGGTTGGGGGCACTGAGTGTAGCCGTAAATACCTGGGATCTTTTGAGGGAGGTCATCATTATCTTCATTACCTCCACCATAGTTTGGCCTGGGATAAATAGAAGGGAGGGAACACAGCTCCACCCATCAACAGAAAACTGGATTAAAGATTTACTGAGCATGGCCCTTCCCATCAGAACAAGACCTAGTTTCCCCCTCAGTCAGTCTAACCCATCAGGAAGCTTCCATAAGCCTATAATCCTTCTCCATCAGAGAGCAGACAGAATGAAAACTACAATCACAGAAAACTAAACAATCTAATCACATGAACCACAGTCTTATCTAACTCAGTGAAACTATGAGCCATGCCCTGTAGGGCCACCCTGTAGGGTCATGGTGGAGAGTTCTGACAAAATGTGGTGAGCTGGAGAAGGGAATGGCAAACCATTTCAGTATTCTTGCATTGAGAGCCCAAGAAGAGTATGAAAGGCAAAAAGATAGGACACTGAAAGATGAACTCCCCAAGTCAGTAGGTGCCCAATATGCTACTGGAGAACAGTAGAGAAACAACTCCAGAAAGAATGAAGAGACAGAGCCAAAGCAAAAACAACACCCAGTTGGGGATATGACTGGTGATGGAAACAAGGTCCAATGCTCTAAAGAGCAATATTGCATAGAAACCTAGAATGTTAGGTCCACGAATCAAGACAAATTGGAAGTGGTCAAACAGGAGATGACAAGAGTGAACATCGACATTTTAGGAGTCAGTGAACTAAAATGGACTGGAATGGGTGAATTTAACTCAGATGACCATTATATCTACTACTGTGGGCAGGAATCCCTCAGAAAAAATGGAGTAGCCATCATGGTCAACAAAAGAGTCTGAAATGCAGTACTTGGATGCAGTCTCAAAAAAGACAGAATGATCTCTGTTCATTTCCATGGCAAACCATTCAATATCACGGTAATCCAAGTCTATGCCCTGACTAGTAATGCTGAAGAAGCTGAATTTGAACGGTTCTATGAAAACCTACAAGACCTTCTAGAACTAGCACCCAGATATCTAACTAACACAAAAAAAGATGTCCTTTTCATTATAGGGGACTGAAATGCAGAAGTAGGAAGTCAAGACATACCTGGAATAACAGGCAAATTTGGCCTTGGAGGACAGAATGAAGCAGGGCAAGGTTAACAGAGTTTTGCCAAGAGAAGGCACTGGTCATAGCAAACACCCACTTCCAAGAACACAAGAGAAGACTCTATACATGGACATCACCAAATGGTTATAGTCTTTGCAGCCAAAGATGGAGAAGTTCTATACAGTTAGTAAAAACAAGACCAGGAGCTGACTGTGGCTCAGTTCATGACCTCCTTATTGCCAAATTCAGACTTAAATTGAAGAAAGTAGGGAAAACCACCAGACCATTCAGGTATGACCTAAATCAAATCCCTTCTGATTATACAGGGGAAGTAAGAAATAGATTTAAGGGACTAGATCTGATAGATGCCTGATGAACTATGGATGGAGATTCGTGACACTGTACAGGAGACAGGGATCAAGACCATCCACAAAAATAAGGAATGCAAAAAAGCAAAATGACTGTCTGAGGAGGCCTTACAAATAGCTATGAAAAGAAGAGAAGCGGAAAGCAAAGGAGGAAAGGAAAGATATACCCATTCTAATGCAGAGTTCCCAAGAATAGCAAGGAGATATAAGAAAGCTATCCTCAGTGATCAGTGCAAAGAAAAAGAGGAAAACAAGAGAACAAGAAAGACTAGAGATCTCTTCAGGAAAATTAGAGACCACCAAAGGAACATTTCATGCAAAGATGGGCTCAATAAAGGACAGAAATGGTATGGACCTAACAGAAGCAGAAGAGATTAAGAGGTGGCAAGATAACACAGAAGAACTGTATAAAAAGATTTCACAACCCAGATAATCAGGACGTGTGATCACTCACCTAGAGCCAGTCATGCTGGAATGTGAAGTCAAGTGGGCCTTAGGAAGCATCACTACAAACAAAGCTGGTGGAGGTGATGGAATTCCAGTGGAGCTATTTCTAATCCTAAAAGATGATGCAGTGAAAGTGCTGCACTCAATATGCCAGCAAATTTGGAAAACTCAGCAGTGGCCAAAGGACTGGAAAAGGTCAGTTTTCATTCAAATCCCTAAGAAGGGCAATGCCAAAGAATGCTCAAACTAGTGCACAATTGCACTCTTCTCACACACTAGTAAAGTAATGCTCAAAATTCTCCAAGCTTAAACAATATGTGAACTGTGAACTTTCAGATGTTCAAGCTGGTTTTAGAAAAGGCAGAGGAACCAGAGATCAAATTGCCAATATCCACTGGATCATTGAAAAAGGAATAGAGTTCCAGAAAATATCTCTTTCTGCTTTATTGACTATGTCAAAGCCTTTGACTGTGTGGATCATAACAAACTGGAAAATTCTGAAAGAGATGGGAATACCAAACCACCTGACCTACCTCTTGAGAAATCTGTATGCAGGTCAGGAAGCAGTAATTAGAACTGGACATGGAACAACAGACTGGTTCCAAATAGGAAAAGGAGTACGTCAAGGCTGTATATTGTCACCATGCTTATATAATTTATATGCAGAGTACATCATGAGAAACAGTGGCTGGAAGAAGCACAAGCTGGAATCAAGATTTCCGGGAGTAATATCAATAACCTCAGATATGCAGATGACACCACCCTTAGGGCAGAAAGTGAAGAGGAGCTAAAAAGCTTCTTGGTGAAAGTGAAAGAGGAGAGTGAAAAAGTTGGCTTAAAGCTCAACATTCAGAAAACTAAGATCATGGCATCTGGTCCCTTCACTTCATGGTAAATAGATGGAGAAACAGTGGTACAGTGGCAGACTTTATGTTTTGGGCTCCGAAATCACTGCAGATGCTGATTGCACCCATCAAATTAAAAGATGCTTACTCCTTGGAAGAAAAGTTATGACCAAACTAGACACCATATTAAAAAGCAGATACAGTACTTTTCCAACAAAGGTCCCTCTAGTTAAGGCTACAATTTTTCCAATAGTCATGTATGGATGTGAGAGTTGGACTATAAAGAAAGCTGAGTGCCTAAAAATTGGTGCTTTTGAACTATGATGTTGGAGCAGACTCTTGAAAGTCCCTTGGATTTCAGGGAGATCCAACCAGTCCATCCTAAAGGAAATCGGTCCTGAATATTCGTTGGAAAGACTGATGTTGAAGTTGAAACTCCAATACTGTGGCCACCTGATTTGAAGAGATGACTGATTTGAAAAGGCCCTGATGTTGGGGAAGATTGAAAGCAGGAGGAGAAGGGGATAATAGAGGATGTGATGGTTGGATGGCATCACCAACTCAATGGAAAACTCCAGGAGTTGGTGATGGACAGGGAAGCCAGGCATGCTGCAGTCCATGGGGTCTCAAAGAGTCGGACATGACTGAGTGACTGAACTGACTGAACTGAAATCCATTTATAAAATTGAAAAGATGATTAGAGAAGGTATGTATATATAATAAAATTTATCAGATAAAAGGCTTTCTGTGTCCATAAAATCATAGATAGCAACACAATTTATTTATTTTACAAAAATCAATAGGGAAATTATTTTTTCAAATCATCAACACAGACGAATATTTTTTCCTGCATAGTTTTTGGGTACACATTTGTAGCAAGTGCTATGTATAAAAGCACAGAATATAGGAATACCATCTGTGTATGTCTAATTCCAGCCAAAATCTTTTCCTTTACTGTTATTGAAAGATTAGAGGATTTGATTTAGCTTCAGAGTTGCTGTTGGGACTAGTAGCTAATCCTGATGAAGATCAAATGAAAATGCTAATTTTAAACAGTAAAAAAATTATAGTATAACATCAGAGAAATTTTACAGCATAATACTCCTCTACACTTTTTACTTTTTTAAAAAACTGGGCATACATATACTTTTCCCATGCATTTAGGATGGTGTAAAGTAAAGCAGCCAGATTTCTTACAATTCTGTGCCAAAATTGAAGAGATTCTATAATTTAGGGGATAAGGTTAGAACTCCTCCTATTGGCTATATGCCTGCTTCATTTGCATCAAAATTGGGTTTAAATCACTCCTGAGAACTTAAAAAATTAAAAGAATGATAAACAAAGATCACCCAATCTAGCCACTCATGTTAAGTATTGGAAAACTGAAGCCCATGATATTAACAGATTAATCCTTGTGTTCCTCTCCTGTAACCTCAAACACCTAAATTACAGGGGGCAACCAAGTTAAAGTTTACTAAATTACCATGGTAACTGGAAAGAGTATTAAATAACAAAGATTGTTAACTATAGATTTGTGTGCTAATGTGAACATATTAAAAATGACATCATTTAGGTTTTTCATAGAATTAAGATTATAAAATAACTTGTGGAACAAGCCAATGCACTTATATAGAAAATAAATTCTCTTCCCAATTACTTGCAACACCAAGAGAAAAATATACATGGCTTTGCAGAGTCACAAATCCTGCGTGGACAACTAATCAATGTGTTTAGTCACCTTGAACTACCTTGCTGCTAAGTCACTTCAGTCTTGTCCGATTCTGCATGACCCCATAGACGGCAGCCCACCAGGCTCCCCCGTCCCTGGGATTCTCCAGGCAAGAACACTGGAGTGGGTTGCCATTTCCTTTTCCAATGCAAGAAAGTGAAAAGTGAAAGTGAAGTCGCTCAGTCGTGTCTGACTCTTAGCGACCCCATGGACTGCAGCCTACCAGGCTCCTCCGTCCATGGGATTTTCCAGGCAAGAGTACTGGAGTGGGTTGCCATTGCCTTCTCCGAACTAACCTTAATTGTATTTAACTAATATATATCTGTCCACTATCAGTAACCTTTGCCTAATGCCTCATATAAGTCTAAAATCCTTTCTGTTGTTTTTAAATTGTACTAGCTATAATTTTGTTCTCATTGAGTACTCCCATATGAGCACTTTTCTGTGAAAAGTATTAAGTTGCTTCTTTGCTTTTTACTTCATAAGCTAATAACCACAAATCACTCAACCATTTCTCATAGAGCCTGTTTCACAATACATTATTTTTATTAATTTCTTGGAATTTTTGAGTATGTTTATTTCCCTTTCCAAATTGAGTAGTTGCTACTATTCTTCCTTCCTTCCAGCTTTACTTCCTAATTCTTTTTTTTTTCCTTTCTATTTTTTTTTTTAATTGAAGGGTACTTGCTTTACAGAATTTTGTTGTCTTCTGTCAAGCCTTAACATAAATCAGTCATATGTATACATATATCCCCTCCCTTTTGAACCTCCTTTCTATTTCCCTCCCCATCCCAACCCTCTAGATTGATACTGAGCCCCTGTGGGAATTTTCTGAGCCATACAGCAAATTCCCACTGGCTATCTATTTTACATATGGTAATGTAAGTTTCCATGTTACTCTTTCCATTACATCTCACCCTCTCCTCCCCTCTCCCCACGTTCATACGTCTATTCTCTATGTCTGTTTCTCCACTGCTGCCCTGTAAATAAGCTCTTCAGTACCATTTTTCTAGATTCCATATATATGTGTTGGAATACAATATTTATCTTTCTCTTTCTGACTTACTTCATTCTGTATAATAGGTCCTAGGTTCATCCACCTCATCAGAACTGACTTAACTTATAGAACTGAGCCCTTAATGTATGGGGTCTGCCATTGCCTGCAGGTAGATGGTGTCGGAATTGGTTGTATGAGAAAAAAACAGATCAGGACCTGCTGTTCCTAGTTGGTTGAATATTTTTTATCATGAAAGGATTTTCAGCTTTGTCAGGTGCCTTTTCTGCATCAATTGAAATGATAATTTTTTCCCTTTGTTCTATTAATGTGGTTTGTTGCATTGATTGTTCATTTTTTTATTCCAGGAATAAATCTGACTCAGTCTTGGTGTAGAGTTCTTTTAATATGCTGCTGGATTTGGTTTGCTAGTATTTTGTTGAGGATTTTTCATAAGGCACATTGGTCCTTTGTCTTATTTTCCTTGTAGTGTCTTTGTCTGACTCTAGCATTAGGGCCAGAGAAAGCAATGGCACCCCACTCCAGTACTCTTGTCTGGGAAATCCCATGGACGGAGGAGCCTGGTAGGCTACAGTCCATGGGGTCGCGAAGAGTAGGACAGGACTGAGACTTCACTTTCACTTTTCACTTTCATGCATTGGAGAAGGAAATGGCAACCCACTCCAGTGTTCTTGCCTGGAGAATCCCAGGGACCGGGAAACCTCGTAGGCTGCTGTCTATGGGGTCGCACAGAGTCGGACACGACTGACGCGACTTAGCAGAAGCAGTAGCAGAAGGTTGGTCCACTGGTTTCTGTAAGCTTCATATAGGGCAAGATTTGTGCTGAGATTTTGTTTGTTTGCTTTTCCTCTCATGGACAAGGCTGAGTGATTGGGTTTGTATTTTTGTTTTGTTTGTTTTTTAGATGAGGCGTCCTGCACAGGGTATTACTTGTGGTTGGGTGATACTGGGTAGTGTATTCAAGAGGTTTTATTTGTGTGAGTTCTCCCTATTTGATACTTCCTAGTGTTAGTTTTCTGGTAGTCTAGGGCCTTGGAATCAGTGCCTCCACTCCAAAGGCTCAGGGCTTGATCTCACTCAATTCTACAAGGGTTAAGTTGCAGTCCACTGCAGTTGACCACCAACAGTGCACCCAGAAAGGAATCTAGGATGAAAAACTCATGAGGCACTCTGTGCCTTGGATAAGCAAGTATTTCCCTTTTACTCCAGGAGCATAAGAGAGATTTCCATCTGTCCCTCACTCATGGTCAATCACAATGTATCTCTGAAGGTTTTCACTTGACATTGTGCCATTAATTTTCTTTTTGTATTATGTATGGTCGGGCCACTCAAGACAGCTGTTCTCGTGCTCTCTGAGCATCCCTTGCCCAACCAATGCCTGCTTCACCTACACCTTATGTACAGGGCTGGCGTTTCCATGTACTTGCCCCAGTACTTCCTATGTACTGTCCTCCATAATTCTTATTTAATTTATCTATGACTCTTTCCTGGTGGCTCAGACTGTAAAGAATCCACCTGCAATGTGGGAGACCTGGGTTTGATCCCTGGATTGGGGAGATTCCTTGAAGGAGGGCATGGCCACCTGCTCCAGTATTCTTGCCTGGAGAATCCCCATGGAGAGAGGAGTCTGGTGGGCTACAGTCCATGGGGTCACAGAGTTGGACATGACTGAGTTACTAAGTACAGCAGAGCACTTTGCCTACATCCTACTCTTCTCTGATGTGATAATCTTCTAATATCATTGAATTACAGTAAGCTTATGAATGTTGTCACCGAGCTTCAGGGCAACCACCATCCAAGAGATGTGAAAACAAATAATAATGATAATAAGCTTGCATTGCCTGGATTATAAATTTGAGAAAACAAACAAAATAATCTAATAATCTGCCTATAAATTGCAGACACTGTTAAAATGTATATATATTTAATGTTTATATTTTTTAGTTCAAATCACTTGTAAGAAAAATTATAAGTATAAAACATGCTGATATGGTTCAGTATTCCCAATAACTATCACACTTCATTGTATATTTATATACACTTGAAAAATGTTTTTAAAATATATGAAAATAAATAGAATACTATCTTTACTCTCAAAAAGGGTATAGTTGAGAAACATGTTTGAGAAAACAAATATGTAAGCAGCTAACTATAATAGAAAAATGGTAATTTACTTAAAATTATCTAAATTGTTATGACATAAATTTTGTAATGATTACTCTTCAAAAAATTAGGGACAATGTCAAATATATACAAAGTAAAGAATATAATATGATTAATCTCCATAACCCAAGTTGGTCGATTAAAACCTCATGTCCAAACTGTTTTTGTTTTACCAGTTTTGTTGAAATATAATTGCTATATAATATTGTATTGATATTAGAGGTCACAACATGGTTAGTTGATACATGTATATATTGTGAAATGTAAGTTTAATGTCCATTGTGTCACATGATAACAATTTTTTTCTGGCAAAAGAACTTTTAAGATCTACTCATTTGGCAACTTTGAAATATACAATACTACATTGCTAATTACAGTCATTACGCTATACATTACCTTCCCGAGTTTACTTATAACTGGAAGTTTGTACCTGTTGACCTGCATCATTCATATTACCCTTCCCTCATTCTTTGCCCCTGGCAACCACCAACCTGTTTTCTACAAATTTGGTTTTTCTAGATACCACATATAAGTGAGACAATACAATCTTTTTCTTTCTGTGTCTAACTTATTTCCCTGACCATTATGAACTTCAGGACCATTCATGGCAGAACTTTTTCATTTTTGAAAGCTGAATAGTATTTCAGTGTGTGTGTGTCTGTGTGCTTCTGTGCACATTTCCTTTGTCCATTCATGTGTTGATAGACACAAGTTGTTTCCACATCTTGGCTACTGTAAATAGTTGTGCAATGAACATGGAGAGTGCAGATATCTCTTTGAGTTAGTGATTTTATTTCCTTTAGATATATAACCAGGACAGAATTACTAAAACATATGTTAGTTCCACCTGCAGTGCAGGATATGCCAGTTCGATTCCTGGGTTGGGAAGATCCTCTGAGAAGGGATAGGACACTCACTTCAGTAGTCTTGGGCTTCCCTGATGGCACAGACTGTAAAGAATCCACCTGCAATGTGGGAGACCTGGGATTGATCCCTGGGTTGGGAGTATCCCCTGGAGGAGGGCATGGAACCCGCTCAAGTATTCTTGCCTGGAGAATTCCATAGACAGAAGAGCCTGGCAGGCTACAGTCCACAGGGTCACACATGACTGAGCAACTTTCACTTTCCTTTTCACTATGGTAGTTCTATTTTTAGTTTTTAAGGAACCTCCCTCCTGTGTTCCGTAGTGGTTTCACTGATTTACATTCTCAGCCAGAGTGTACCAGAGGTCCCTTTTCTCTACATTCTTGCCAATTTTTCATTTGCTGTCATTTGACAATAGCCATTCTGAAGGTGTGAAGTGATCACTCATTGTGGTATTGATTTGCCTTTGTGTGATGATCAGCGATGATCAGTGATGTTGAGTACATTTTAGACCTGTTTGGCTACTCATATGCCTCTATGGGGGGAAAAAAATGTCTTTCCAGATTCTCTGCTCATATTTTAATCAGATTGTCTTTTTCTATCGAGTTGTATGAATTATTTACACATTTAAGATACTAATTCTTTATCAGATATATAATTTGCAGATATTTTTCCCATTCTGTAGGTTGACTTTTCATTTTATTGATGTTTTCCTTTGCTTTGCAGAAGTTTTTAAGTTTCACACAGTCTCACTTGTTTATTTTTCCTTTTGTTGCCTTTGCTCTTGATGTCCAATCCAAAAACAAGCATTGCCAAGACAAATGTCAAGGTGCCAAGCTGTTTTATTTATACTTGTAATTGTTTTTCCCCTTTCACTGATTATCTCGATACACATCCAAGAAATTAAGATAAACCATTACTAATCTTACAATCACTTTATATCAACTGACTTCAAGATAAAGCCAAACTCTATAAAACTGTATAAATATGTATGCAAGGGTGTATATACATATATTTTTTATGTAAAGGAAAAGGATTATTTTACTGGGAAAATTGGAGTAGAACTAATGGAAAAACATTGGTAAACATCGTAGGTTCATAAAATAAGAAGTTTAAATAGGAATGAAATTTATAGAAGAGACTTTTTGTCAGAGAAACAGAATAAAATCACTGAGAAATGAATCTATATAATATGTTTAGGAATGAACTCATAGCCTAAAAAGAGATGTGTCTTGAAATGCAAGACAAATTCACCTGCATAGATAACTCTCGATGCTATAATTGGAATTTGAATTTCCTTTTATGAGAAAATAAATATAATAGTTTTTAGATAGTTCTTAGATGCATTTAATGTGTTATATAATGATCTTTCAAAATATACAAACTTTAGTAACACTTAATTGATTCTACAGTTTTCTACAGGATAAAGTCAAACACCTAAATACAGCTTGATAAGAACTTTCATAGCCCAGCTTTTGAAGCAAAGGCTGGGAGGTGAATCAAAAGATTATGTTACAGTCATGTTAAAATCCTGGCCTCTCTAGTTTGTTATACAATTCTATGTATTTAAAATGTTTTCTTATAGCTGGGGATGTCTTTTCCCTCTTGTCAACAATCCCCTGATACATTTTTTCAGAGATAAACTTCTCTCCTTCTGAAAGCAATCAAAACAGATTTAATCAATGTGGATAGCAAGAATTAATCAGAGAATTTAGATTCCAAAGTTTCACTCTACTCCTTTAAAAACCCCAGACTTAGCTCCATTTTTATAAGCACACAGATTCCCAGGGACTGCTATGCATCAGTTAACTAAAATAAGAGTGAATTTATTTTCTACCTGAATTCTCATTTAAAACATGGTAATGAATGAATTGAGATTGCCTATAATCAAGACATTAATACTGGTACCAAGAATGGAAATGATTAATATTTTCTTTTGTTTGCCTCATTTACCACCATTGAGCATATTAAGTTCTATTCATGAACAACTTTTGTGGCATATTTTCAATTAAATTATATTTTGCTGAATGTGTCTGTCCCAAAAGATCATTTAAATTTTTTTTTTTTTTGACAATCACACTACACACCATTCCTTGGTGATTCTCTGTAGGTGATTTCCTAAAATGCTCCATCTGTCCCAGAAATCTCAGTGTCCATTTCCCCATCATATGTAACCCTCATTAAAAAACACATAAGATAAATAATGATTAAAGAAGATGAGGCTTCCCTGATGGTCCAGTGGTTGAGAAACTGCCTGCCAATATAGGTTTGATCCTTGGTCTGAGAACTAACCCACATGCTACAGGATAACTAAGCCTGTGCTCCACAACTACTGAGCCCATGTTCTAAGCCACAGCAAGCTCATGAATGAAGACCTCTCACAGCCAAAAATTAATTAATTAATTAATAGAAAAATTTAAAAAACAGATAAAATAGGACTTGATATCTAGATAAGACGTACATTGACAGAAAAATTTTAAACACTGAATTCTATATAAATCAATAGTTATAACAGATAATCAGGTCTCCACAATAGAGTTTCAAAGGCTAAGGGTACTGACAGTGTGTGGGGAAGTCATTTTCCTTGCCAAGGTTATTCCTCCTCACCCTTATAACAGCAGATAAAAGACTTTAAAATGTTCAAAAATTGGATTTTGTTTTAAATTTTAGCATTTAGTCAGTCTTTCCTTATATATTACGATATATAAGGAAAGATAATACATTAAGGCATCAAGATTTTTATATTAAAGAACCTATGCACATTTCACGGGAAAACATACTACAAATGGAACTGCTAATATGCAGAAGGCATAGATATATACAGACATATACATTGTAATACCACTTTATGTTGCTAAATGTGAAACTTTGAGGGTTAAAAGCCAATCCTGTGTCTAGTAATCCAAGTTTACCTAAGATGAGATTTAGCATATCTATTTTCTTCCTGTAAATAGAAATCTTCTGTTTTGGGACCTGAGATATTTCCCTTGAGATTAATCTTACATTTATGCATCATCAAATACTGCCAGGAAGTAACAGATCAAGTAGCAACAAGGACTAAGACCCATGGTGTTTCCATTTCATTGGTGGAAATTGACAATAAATATGTAATGCATATATAAAATAAATTAGACTGTAATTTTTTAAGAGAGGACTGAGATAGTGCTCAAGTAGTGACCACTTTAGATATGATGGTCAAGGAAGACTATTCTATGGAGATTTAGTTTGGGTTGAGATGAATTATGAAAAGACAGTCATACAAATGGTAAGCAAAACATAGTGTTTTAAATACAGGAAATCACAAGTGCAAAGACTTTGCATGATAAGATTTTTGTTTGCTTAAGAAAGGAGGCCAGATGCAAGGACACAGAAAGTAAAAAGGTGTATAGTATAAAATATGGTAACAAACATAAGCAGGAAGTAAGTTCTAGAATGTCTTTTTAAACCATGGTAAAGTGTTCATATTTATTTTAATTTTAGCAAGACAAGTCCAAAATCTTGGAGGCACCATAATTGTGTTTTAATTTATAATAGGTAAATTTATATGCAAGACTTTGTAAATCAATACCTGTGCTTGGACAGAATATAAATGAAGAAATATTTAACTTATAATAACCAAAATATTATTTTGAAGCTAAAATTAAAAGTGGTAAAAATGTGAGGCATTCATTTTATGATCCTCATAGCTGGCTCAAAATTTTAATGAAAAACTTAAAATTTGCAAAAATAATATAATATAATATACCAGAACTCATGTTGAATGAGATAATAACAACCAAGAAAATACAGGTAATGTGCTGTTGGTTCTAGAGGAATATGTATTAGAGATGTGACAGTGCATGATTTATTTTATAATGATTATTATTAGCTGATTAGTAAGCTTTCATCCAATTTAGGGAAATACTAACAAGACTCATTTTTCCCAGAAGTGAATTGTTAATCTGATTTAAAGGAGTCAACCAAACATTAATCTTGAATAATGCTTCAGCCTTAGAAAGAACATATTTTGAAACTTAGTTTTGAAACCTTTGCTTCAAGGGGATAACCTGATTTCAATAAGTAAGATTTTGTAGTATATTTAAATACTGTGGAGAAAATAGAACCTCTTTGCTTTAACATCAATGATTTATATAACTCTGGTTCTTCCTAGTAGCACTGTAGAAGCACAAATTTTCATGATTAACATATGATCCCAAAATACAATAGATTATATTTAAGAGATTTTTAAAAAAGCTTCTAGCTTTAATTCTATATTGTAAACTTGTAAATCAGATAACAAATTTTGTCAGAAGTGTAGACACATTCATTAGATACTCAAATGTTTAGTTTTTTCAGGAAATCATTTTGGAGACATTAATATATTTTAAAATGCATAGGAATTATTCAGTGTTTTCAATTTTGATCTGAGTCAAAAAGAAAAAATAAGCTTGAATTTTTAATTATTAAGGGGGTAGGGATCACTGCTTATTATTACTACTGTACATTATAGATAGAAACATTTTATAAAACAGTATTTTAAGCCAACTACAGATCTTAGTATTGTAGTTGGTTTTGTTTTTTCCATAATGGTTTAGGGTATTTTTCTTTAGAAATAAGAAATTTTATGGGGATGTTTTGAAATATTTTATAGACAAAATTTAGCAGTTTATATTTATTCTATTATATTTTAGAAAGAAATGCCTTCAGACTTATTTTATCTTATAAAGAATATCTCAACATAATTTGTCAGAAGTAATAATTTAGTGAGGTGTGAAAAGTAAGTCAAAAGCTACACAATGAAATTATGGTACCTATGAATCAGAAGCAAATGATACAAAACAAAATGATAAAAGCTAGGACAATGGTTTATTAATGACAACAGGCAGGCCATCATTGCCTACCTATGCTTTGGCATCAAATCCTAGAATATTTTTCCTTCTTTTTTTTTTAAGAAATTATGGATTCAATCTTAGGAATAGTTTATATGATGAATACACAAATTTTACAGCATGTGCAACAGAATCCTTGACTTAACATTAAAATAACTATTGGTTAAATTAGAAACTTTATAAGTTGTAAGAAGAATATGTATAGTGTGGTGGGGTTTAATCATTTTTTGGTTTTTCAGTTAACTTTAAAAAATTATTTATTATAACAAAAATAAAAGTGGCATGTATTAAGACTACAGATTAGGTGGATTGATGCAATTTTTGTTTTGACACACTGAAACTGAGGGCCATACAAGAAAAACACTCTCATTGTCTTATTGATAAACTTTACTTATACAGAGTGAGACAAGTGTGCAGCAGTTGAAAAGGCACATACGTTATACATAGAAAACCAAAGTTAGAGAGTGATTTTTGTTTATTAGCAATACTCATTATTTCTTGCATAAAATCACTCTAATGCAAACAAATCTACCTGTTTGTTCTGAGCTTGAAATTTCTCAACAATATTTGATCTTCAATGCTTTTTCTACATAACATGTAACAGCATATTTCTAAGATAATACATTGCTTTTTTTAGAATATGGTTGTAGCACAGAACAGGAAACACAACCACAAACAAAGCTTTGTATTGTATTTTTTCATTTCCCAAATTTCACATACACAGCAAATTAAAAAAAAAAAAAAAAAAAAACCTTGTATGTACATTAGAAAACTTAGAATAGCAAGGAAAAATTAATCAAACTTTTAAATTATTGTACAAGAAAACTTCAAACAGAACTAATATTGTTGAAATATTCCATTTCCTTTCTTTATACATCCATCATGAAAATTGCATCTGTGAAATCCTATCAGACCTGGAGAAGGAAATGTTAACTCACTCCAGTATTCTTGCCTGGAGAATCCCTGTGGACAGAGGAGCCTAGCGAGCCACAGTCCATGGGGGACAAAGAGTTGAACATGACTGAGCAACTAACAACCCTATCAGAAGGTTAGAATTTGTTGGACTTGAAGTACATGTTTTGGTGGAATATATTTATTGGGCTAGAATTACATTTCCACATTCAGAAATATTTGTTTCTTAAGTATTTCCATTGAAGGCAATAACTTGTAAAATATAAATGTAAAGGTAATGTAGTATGGTGATTAGACTTTCCTCAACTGTAAATATTGATAGATTGCTATTATGCCCATTCTTACTTGTGTCTTTATACCTTATCTGTGGTCTGTAATAGCTCTTTTTAAGACCAACTAATCCTTGGGTCAGGAAGATCTCCTGAGGAAGTGAATAGCTAGCCACTCTAGTATTCTTGCCTGGAGAATTCCATGGACAGAGGAATCTGGCGAGCTACAGCTCAAGAGGTTACAAAGACTCAGATACAACCGAGCAACTAATAAGTTCATTTTAACCTCTAATAAGAATAATCAATTCAAATTTTATAGAACAAGTCTTCTGAAATATCTACTGATGTTGTAACAAATAGTTCTTGAGTAACTGAATGTCCACATGCTGGAAAAAAAAGAAAGGAATCTAGACATTAATTTTATGCCTTTGACAAAAATTAATTTTGCTAAAATAATGTAATATGAGGTTCCTTGTCCCCCACAACAGAAATGATTAGTAACCATTTACAGATGAAGATAATGTTAGGAGTTCTTAGATTACTGGTGACATGGTAAAGTAAGCTAGGGGGCAGGGAAACGAGAAAAGATATGTTGAAAAGGAAAAGAAGGACAATTTTACTTTTCCCACATCACCCTGTCCTTAAGCTGACATAGTGCAACACTGAGAAAGAACCCCTCAGCCTGCTAGTTAAGTAGAGGATGAAGGGAGCATCCATCCTCTCCAGGTTTGGTGAGGGGGGTTGGGCACTGTGTGAGAGGCCTATTTATGTTGCATCTCAACCAATGCACTGAGGGAATCAGGATGGCTAGATCAACTGGGTGTAGCTAAGGAAAAAGAAAGAGGAAGAAGCCTTAAAAGGAAGGATATTTTGCCTTTTGCAACAACTTGGATGAACCTAGAGGACATTATACTTAGTGAAATAAACAAAATGTAGAAAGACAAATACTGGATTATCTCAGTTATATGAGGAACATAAAAGAGTCAAACTCATAGAAGCAGAGAGTAGAAGGGTGGTTGTCAGGGGCTGGGAAGTGAGGGGGTGGTGCTGGGGTGGAAGTGGGGAGGGGAAATGGGACAAGGAGGTACTAGTTAAAGGGCACAAAATTTCAGCTATAAAGATGAATAAACTCTAGAGGTTCATTGCACAGCATGAGCCTATGGTAAATAATACTATATTTGTATACTTAAAAGTTTGTTAAGATGGTAGATCTTACACCAAGTATTCTTATACATATATACACACACCCATGCACACGTAAGAATAAAAGATGAAGGTGAGAGAAAGCTTTTGAAGCTGATTGATACAATAAACTGTGGAAAATTCTAAAAGAAATGGGAATAGTGGACCACTTGACCTGCCTCTTGAGAAACCTATATGCAGGTCAGGAAGCAACAGTTAGAACTAGACATGGAACAACAGACTGGCTCCAAATAGGAAAAGGAGTATGTCAAGGCTGTATATTGACACCCCACTTATTTAACTGCTATGCAGAGTACATCATGAGAAACGGTGGGCTGGAAGAAGCACAAGCTGGAATCAAGATTGCCAGGAGAAATATCAATAACTTCAGATATGCAGATGACACCACCCTTATGGCAGAAAGTGAAGAGGAACTAAAGAGCCTCTTGATGAAAGTGAAAGCAGAAAGTAAAAAGTTGGCTTAAAGCTCAACATTCAGAAAACAAAGATCATGGCATCTGGTCCCATCACTTCATGGGAAATAGATGGGGAAACAGTGGAAACAGTCAGACTTTATTTTTTTGGGCTCCAAAATCACTGCAGATGGTGACTGCAGCCATGAAATTAAAAGATGCTTACTCCTTGGAAGAAAAGTTATGATCAACCTAGATAGCATATTGAAAAGCAGAGACATTACTTTGTCAACAAAGGTCCATCTAGTCAAGGCTATGGGTTTTCCAGTGGTCATGTATGGCTGTGAGAGTTGGACTGTGAAGAAAGCTGAGCACCGAAGCATTGATGCTTTTGAACTGTGGTGTTGGAGAAGACTCTTGAGAGTCCCTTGGACTGCAAGGAGATCCAACCAGTCCA
Source organism: Bos mutus (assembly GCF_027580195.1). Lineage (NCBI taxonomy): Eukaryota > Metazoa > Chordata > Mammalia > Artiodactyla > Bovidae > Bos > Bos mutus. The sequence continues at coordinate 31,175,993 of NC_091630.1, read as the reverse complement.
TTCTGAAGGAGATCAGTCCTGGGTGTTCTTTGGAAGGAATGATGCTAAAGCTGAAACTCCAGTACTTTGGCCACCTCATGCAAAGACTTGACTCATTGGAAAAGACTCTGATGCTGGGAGGGGTTGGGGGCAGGAGGAGAAGGGGACGACAGAGGATGAGATGGCTGCATGGCATTACTGACTCGATGGACGTGAGTCTGAGTGAACTCCGGGAGTTGGTGATGGACAGGGAGACCTGGCATGTTGCGATTCATGGGGTCGCAAAGAGTCAGACACGACTGAGCAACTGAACTGAACTGATATGTTTATATTGTGGTGATAGTTTCATAGATACGTGCTTATCTCCAGACTCATCAGGTTGCAAGCATTAAATATGTACATTTGTAGCATGTCAATCATACCACACTAAAGTGATTAAAAAATCTATTCAAAATGGGTTATAGATTTCAATAGACATAAAATACAAAACTGTAAAACGTCTAGAATAACACATAGGAGAAATTCTATACAAACTTGGGTTTGTAGGTGAGTTTTTTGATACAAGTCCAAAAGCATGATCCATGAAAGTAAAGTACTGATAAGCTGGAATGGTGGTGGTTTAGTTGCTAAGTCGTGCCTGACTCTTTAGCAACTGCACGGATGGTAGCCCTCCAGGCTCCTCTGTCCATGGGATTTCCCAGACAAGAATACTGGAGTGGGTTGCCATTTCCTTCTCAAGGGCAACTTCCTGACTCAGGGATTCAATGCAGGTCTCCTGCATTGCAGACAGATTCTTTACCACTGAGCCATGGTTGGATATTATTAAATTAAAACTTTTGCTCTATGTAGTAGGCTGAATAAAGTCCAATCAAACATATCACATCCTAATCCTTGGACATTACCATGTAAATGTTACTTTTTTTTAAAGGGAATTTTAGATCAGATTAAGATTCTTGATGTGGGAAGATTATGCTGTCTTATCCAGATGGTCCCTAAAGCCCATCATTACATGTGGTATAGAACCTGCCTGCCAATGCAGGAGACTTGGGTTAGATTCCTGGGTCAGGAAGATACCTTGGAGAAGGGAATGGCTGGAGAACTCTATGGAAAGAGGGGCCTGGTGGGGGGAGGGTACATTTCATGAGGTCACAGAGTCAGACAATACTGAGTGACTAACACATTATTATATACATTATCCAGATGGTCCCTAAATCCAATCAGTACAAGGCAGAGAGATCAGACATAGGAGAAGAAGGTGAAGTGAAACTGAAAGCAGAGATCTGAGTGGTCCAGTCACAAAGGTATGCTGGCACTCACTAGAAACTGGAAGCTAGAAACTTTCCCCTTCAGAACCTCTTGAGGGAATATGGCTTTTATGATTCCTGTATTCCAGTAAAATGTATAGACTTCCACTCTCCAGAACAAGTAAAGAATACATTTCTGATGTTTTAAGCCATCAATTTTATGGCAATTTTTACACAACTGCCATAAACTAATACGCTATGTGAAAAACATGGTTAAGTAAAATGACAATTAATAGACTGGGAGGAAATACCGGCAAAATACATATTTGAGTATCAGCATCCAAAGTCTTCAAAGACACATGTGAACAATTAATTAGCAATAAAAGAAGCCTTTGTTATGTTATTACATCTAAAATGATTTTGTGTAACTTGACTGTGGAGCAGGAATTGTGACCAGATCATTCTGAGTCAAAATTCTTAATACTGTAAGACTCAATGTGAATTAATGGTAAAGCAATCAGACTGAAAATAGACATATCTGGGTTCAAATTTTAGATATACCACCTACTCTTTCTACAAGTTACAAAACTTTCCTAAGCTGCAGTTTTTCAATTGCTAAAAGGAGAATGTAATAGTATCTATAACAGAAGACTGTTATAAGCAATATATAAAATCAAGTATGCAAGAATTTGAACACAGAACTAGCACATAATGAATTATCAGTACTACTATTATTATACCTGAATATGACATATATTAGTGTATATTCATGCTATAATTTTCATATGTATATTTTTAAAAGTCAATAACAATTCAGGTAACATTTACATGCATAAATTCCACTGTAATTCTACTTAAAGGAATAACTGAGAGAATAATCTGTTGGGATTTTATTTTGTAGTAGCATGAACTGCTGGGGCAATAATAATAATAGTAGTAGTATTAATAATGATAAAATCTTTCTGTTACACTCAAAGGATTTACTGAAGAGGATTTCAATAGTGAGAACAGTCTATATATGAATATTTCAGAAACTTCAAGTACATTTATTCTTATATGGTGCTATTGGAATAAGATAAAAGGTTAATTAGTTTTCCTGCATGAAGATCAATTGAACAGAATTACTGTCTCATGAATCAAAAATGTCACTTCTGTGTGGATGGTTTGTGCATTAGAGCAGCAAAAGAGTTCAGATTCCAATTATGTGGGCTCCTTCTACTGGGAAGTTAAAATCAGAGAGCATAATGATACAGATATTCACCATTGCAGCTGCACATTTTGTGTACTTATTTTTGGAAGTCATAAGCACATAGAAATCACTCTGCAGGTTCAACTGAAGTATATCTGCCCCAAAGTATTGCAGGTGTATTGGCCAGTGGAACCTCTGGAAGCCGGCATCCCTCAAAATGGCATGGATGTATTTAAGGCAATCCAGAATCTGTGTCCTGGTAAATAAGTCCAAGCTTCAAGTCATATACATATCATCAAGAAAAAGAGCTCCCAAAATTCTTCCAAACTGACACAATTATATACAAAAAAGAATGAATATGAGGTCAAGGGCTGGAGACACTACCTTAATCTGATATTCTACTCTTTAGACAAGCACTTTGGAAATTATGGCAGTGGGTTCCTTGAAATGAGAAGATAGTCTCCCTTTCTTCCATTTGTAAGGCTGTGAGAAACTAGAAAGCATCTGTGACTCAGGTTAAAAATCATTTTATAAAGTAATTAATTCATGTTTCTGAATCACTACTCCCATCCCTTTGTTGTTGTCATTGTTAATGACCATTTTTTGCTGGAAATGTGATGGGGTAGAAGGATATCCTAGGATACCAGGATTCCTGACTAGGGGATTTTATCTCTTGCCATTACCAAAAATGACCTGCAATTTTGGCTATTGGTTTTATGAAGTTCTTTGGTTTTTAACTATTCTGTCGTTTTTTTAATTGCTTCTTTTTGCATTTATTCATAAAACAAGTTTTCACTTTAAAACTTTTTTCAAACAGATACACCACACAAAATAAATATTATCCTTTTTTTTTTAATTTTACAAGATGAAAGTAAAAAGTGATAGTCTCTTTCACTTTCATCAAAAAACTTTAATACCCAGCCATCACTTACAGTTAGAACTAGTATTTCCTCATTTCATATTTCCTCTTGCATATGGATAAATATATCTGTATTATCTTTATCTTATGAACATTTTAATTATTAATTTTATTGTTACTCTTCTATAAATATGATACTATGCAAATTTTCCTACAAATAGATTTTTTTCCCTTTAAAAATTTCTGGATCAGGCATATAGTTTTCTACTATGTTATTACATTGTTTAACTATCTTTCTTTTTGAAGCCACATGACTTGTTTTAAAATTATTGACATTATAAGTAATGCTGCAAAATATAGCTGTATAAAATTAAGTGCTGTAATCATGACATTTTTATCCTCAGATTCCTACATGTGGAATTGCACAAAGAATGTGAACTTGTGATTTTCATTACTCTCTCACAATCGAATACTTATGTATTACATCCCAATACACTGCCTGATAGTGTATATAGTCATAACTTCAATGTCACTACATGATTAGACTATACATGCTTATGCTTGCCTATTTGATATTAAAAATTAACTCATTTTATTAATATTTCATGAACTCATCCATCTTTTAAAATGTTTATTTTTAATCTTTATTTTTATAAAATTTTGATTATTATTAAGTTCAGTTCAATCTCTCAGTCATGTCCAACTCTTTGCGATCCCATGAACTGCACACGCCATGACTCCCTGTCCATCACAAACTCCCGGAGTCCACCCAAACCCATGTCCATTGAGTCAGTGATGCCATCCAACCATCTCATCCTCTGTCATCCCCCGCTTCTCCTCCTGCCCTCAATCTTTCCCAGCATCAGGGTCTTTTCCAATGAGTCAGCTCTTCTCATCAGGTGGCCAAAGTATTGGAGTATTCAGTATTCAGCTCCAACATCCATCCTTCCAATGAACACCCAGGACTGATCTCCTTTAGGATGGACTGGTTGGATCTCTTTGCAGTCCAAGGGACCCTCAAGAGTCTTCTCCAACACCACAGTTCAAAAGCATCAATTCTTCGGCGCTCAGCTTTGTTTATAGTCCAATTCACATCCATACATGATGACTGGGAAAACCACAGCCTTGACTAGACAGACATTTGTTGGCAAAGTAATGTCTCTGCTTTTTAATATGCTGTCTAGGTTGCTCATAACTTTCCTTCCAAGGAGTAAGCATCTTTCTTTTAATTTCATGGCTGCAATCACCATCTGCAGTGATTTTGGAGCTCCCAAAAATAAAGTCTGACACTGTTTCCACTCTTTCCCCGTCTATTTCCCATGAAGAGATGGGACCTGATGCCATGATCTTAGTTTTCTGAATGTTGAGCTTTAAGCCAACTTTTTCACTCTCCTCTTTCACTTTCATCAAGAGGTTCTTTAGTTCTTCTTCACTTTCTGCCATAAGGGTGGTGTCATCTGCATATCTGAGATTATTGATATTTCTCTCGGCAATCTTGATTCCAGCTTGTGCTTCTTCCAGCCCAGCGTTTCTCATGATGTACTCTGCGTATAAGTTAAATAAGGAGGGTAACAATATACAGCCTTGATGTACTCCTTTTCCTGTTTGGAACCAGTCTGTTGTTCCATGTACTTCTTTGCTATTTTTATTTCTCACTAATTTATAAAGTTTAATTTTATATCAGGAATTCTTACATTTTGAAATGTATATTATAAATGTTTTATATTTTTTTTTTTTTTCATTTGTGTCATATACTCCTATAAAAAGTTTAAATCTTTTCATGGTGAAAATTTCTATCATGCGTTTTAGATTTTCTGAATAAAGAAAAAGATAAAGCTATAATTATAAACATAAGTAACTCTACAGTATTTTTGATACTTGTTTTGTACACATGGAGTTTTATCTTTTAACCAAACTCCAACTTTTCAGTATAGGACTATGAAAAAACAAAATTCTGTAAAGCATTGATCTTTCAATAAAATAAAGAAAGAAAGAAAGAATAAAAAATTAGAGGTTTATATCTAATAACAGAAGATAAGATACAACTTAATACTTAGGGGAAACAACAACCCCTACAAAGGTTTTATCAAGTGACAAAAAAACAAATGGAAGAAAACAAATTAAAAAAAGAGAAAGACCAATATGATGTGGGTTATCTCTTTCCTTTGACTAATGTACACAATCTATTCTAATATTCCACACCCAAATACACTAGAGTGACAAACTAAATCTTTTGCTTCTATTTTCTTATTTGATCTTTACTAAATCCTCATTTAGTCTTCATAGTGATTTGAAGTAGTTATATTAATAATCACAATTCACTGGTGGGAAATCATAATTAGAAAAGCCTTTTACATGGTAATAAAGGTGGTGAGTAATATACAGGTTTTAGACTCAAGATATCCTGAAACTGACTGAATCTGCTGAAAAAGATGGTGTGCTGCTTCTGCTGCTGTTAAGTCGCTTCAGTCGTGTCCGACTCTGTGCGACCCCATAGACAGCAGCCTACGAGGTTTTCCCGTCCCTGGGATTCTCCAGGCAAGAACACTGGAGTGGGTTGCCATTTCCTTCTCCAATGCATGAAAGTGAAAAGTGAAAGGAAGACGCTTAGTCGTGTCCAACTCTTAGCGACCCAATGGACTGTAGCCTACCAGGCTCCTCGGTCCATGGGATTTTCCAGGCAAGAGTACTGGAGTGGGTTACCATTGCCTTCTCTGGAAAAAGATGGTCTGAAAGCGAAGTCTCTCAGTCGTGTCTGACTCTTTGTGGCCCCATGGACTGTAGCCCACCAGGCTCCTCCATTCATGGATTTCTCCAGGCAAGAGTACTGGAGTAGGTTGCCATTTCCTTCTCCAGGGGATTTTCCCTACCCAGGGATTGAACCCAGGTCTCCCGCATTGTATGCAGACGCTTTAACCTCTGAGCCACCAGGGAAGTCCAAAGATGATCTGCTGCTGCTGCTAAGTCGCTTCAGTCATGTCTGACTCTGTGCGACCCCATGGATGGCAGCCCACCAGGCTCCCCCCCTGGGATTCTCCAGGCAAGAACACTGGAGTGGGTTGCCATTTCCTTCTCCAATGCAGGAAAGTGAAAAGTGAAAGTGAAGTCGCTCAGTCGTGTCCGACTCTTAACGACCACATGGACTACAGCCCACCAAGCCCTCCCTCCATGGGATTTTCCAGACAAGAGTACTGGAGTGGGATGCCATTGACTTCTCCAAAGATGGTCTACCCGTGTCCAAATAGAATGAAGAAACTTTCATATATGCTTTGTAATACTTTTAAGCTTACTTTTGCATTTACATGCACAAGTTAATTATGAATTTAAATATGCATTTAATAATACAAATTACTAGTTTTTTAAAATATGTGATTCAAATATGAAAAACAAACTGTTATGTTGTAAAATAATTAACACTTTAGAAGTAATAATTAATAAATTAATAGAAAACATCAAAAGGATGAATAAGTTAGGAGCTTGGAATTAACCTACACACATTACTATAAATAAAATAGATAATCAACAAGGACTTACTGTATAGCACAATGAACTCAACTCAGTATTCTACAATAATCTATATGGGAGAAGAATCTGAGAAAGAATGAATATATGCACATATATATGTACAGGGCTTCCCTGATAGCTCAGATGGTAAAGCATCTGCCTACAACGCAGGAGACCCGGGCTCGATCCCTGGGTCAGGAAGATCCCCTGGAGAAGAAAATGGCACCCCACTCCAGGACTCTTGCCTGGAAAATCCCATGGACCAAGGAGCCTGGTAGGCTACAGTCCATGGGGTCGCAAAGAGTCGGACACGACTGAGTGACTTCACTTCACTTCAAATATGTATAACTTAATCACTTTGCTGTATACCTGAAACTAATACAACATTGTAAGTCAACTACACTCTAATAAAAATTGTTAAAAAGCAAACAGATTAAAAAAATAACAAATTTCTGTAAGGAAGATTATGGATATAAATCAATATTCTGTTTAGTTTGGGAGTACTTTGAAGGAAAAGTGGATTCAACATCTCTATCTCTATAGTGTTATATCTCTATAGTCAACATCTCTATAGCCAACATCTCTATCTCTATAGTGTTAGAATTCAGTTAACACACCAAAATTCAGGCTTCCTGGCTTGTGGAGGCAAATACTATATTTTAAATTTGTGGCAGACAGGCAGAGACCAACTAGCTCCCAAGAGGAAGATGGAGAGGGATGAGTTGTGTCTTGTTCAATTCCTCCTTCCAGTATCAGTTTAAGTCACTTCTTCTCTCTTCGAAAGCACAGAGTGGGGCACTGAGAGGGGGCTGGTATTGTAGGTACACTAATGGAACGAACTCTCAAAAGTAAAGGCAGCCTTCAGAATGGGAGAAAATAATAGCAAATGAAGCAACTGACAAACAACTAATCTCAAAAATATACAAGCAACTCCTACAGCTCAACTCCAGAAAAATAAATGACCCAATCAAAAAATGGGCCAAAGAACTAAATAGACACTTCTCCAAAGAAGACATACAGATGGCTAACAAACACATGAAAAGATGCTCAACATCACTCATTATCAGAGAAATGCAAACCAAAACCACTATGAGGTACCATTTCACACCAGTCAGAATGGCTGCGATCCAAAAGTCTACAAGCAATAAATGCTGGAGAAGGTGTAGAGAAAAGGGAACCCTCTTACACTGTTGGTGGGAATGCAAACTAGTACAGCCACTATGGAGAACAGTGTGGAGATTCCTTAAAAAACTGGGAATAGAACTGCCTTATGATCCAGCAATCCCACTGCTGGGCATACACACTGAGGAAACCAGAAGGGAAAGAGACACGTGTACCCCAATGTTCATCGCATCACTGTTTATAATAGCCAGGACATGGAAGCAACCTAGATGTCCATCAGCAGATGAATGGATAAGACAGCTGTGGTACATATACACAATGGAGTATTACTCAGCCATTAAAAAGAATACATTAGAATCAGTTCTAATGAGGTGGATGAGACTGGAGCCTATTATATAGAGTGAAGTAAGCCAGAAAGAAAAACACCAATATAGTATACTAATGCATATATATGGAATTTAGAAAGATGGTAACAATAACCCTGTATATGAGACAGCAAAAGAGACACTGATGTATAGAACAGTCTTTTGGACTCTGTGGGAGATGGAGAGGGTGGGATGATTTGGGAGATTGGCATTGAAACATGTATAATATCATATATGAAACGAGTTGCCAGTCCAGGTTCGATGCACGATACTGGATGCTTGGGGCTGGTGCACTGGGACGACCCAGAGGGATGGTATGGGGAGGGAGGAGGGAGGAGGGTTAAGGATGGGGAACACGTGTATACCTGTGGTGGATTCATGTTGCAACAAGCATGCACACACATCCTTTAGACCCAATGTGTGCAGTTTGGCTCATCTCATTAAAGATGCTTGATGTCGTCACTGGTTAATTTCCTTTTATTTTCCCGCAGACTTTTTCATAGATGCTATTTTTCAAAATCTGTATTTTTTTCCTGTTTGTTTTGTTCTGCTGTGAATTGCTTTGCTTTGGTGAACTTGTGCTAGTATACTTAGCTCACAGACGTTCAAGCCATTGTGAATTTTCTTCATCTCCATAAATAGTTCATCTGTGCTTTTCCCTAATGATGTTTTATTTTTACCCCCATAGGCAACTGAGGTAGAAAAATAAAATGTTTACCATGGGGAAAAAAAAAAAGTATAGAAGTATCCTCCCAGAACACTTGGGAAAGGTTAAAGTGTAAAAATACTGAGTGAAGAGAGAGAGCTCCTTTGGCTACCTATACAATTCACCATGAGCTACAATTTCTCATTAAAATATTAAATGATACTATTTCACATTGTCATTTCTCCTTGCTCACATAGCACCAGGGATGGTGACTTTCTAACTGCAGGGGAAATGTTCTCAACTTTTAAACAGACGATATTCATTACTAAAAAGTATACTTAAAAGTGGGACTCCCCTGATAGTTCAGCTGGTTAAAGAATCTGCCTGCAATACAAGAGACCCCAGTTTGATTACTGGATTAGGAAAAACACCAGTGTTCTTGGGTTTCCCTGGTAGCTCAGTCAGTAAAGGATCTGCCTGCAATGCAGGAGACCTAGGTTCAATCCCTGGGTTGGGAAGATACCCTGGAGGAAGGCATAGCAACATAGCAACATACAGGATTCTTACCTGGAGAATTCCATGGACAGAGGAGTCTGGCAGGCCATGGGGTCACAAAGAGTCGGATACAACTGAGTGACTAAGCACAGCACAGCACATACTTAAAAATATAATTTAAAGATCAAGTATAATATACTTACTTCTGGTCATGGAGGTTACTGAATGGGAAATATTTTCGATATTTGCCTCTTCGCCTCTTCTTTGTGGTCCATACACCTCAAAAACTACTCTGTTGCTGCTGCTGCTAAGTCGCTTCAGTTGTGTCCGACTCTGTGCGACCCCATGGACTGCAGCCTACCAGGCTTCTCCGTCCATGGGATTCTCCAGGCAAGAACACTGGAGTGGGTTGCCATTTCCTTCCCCAACTCTGTTGCTATGGTCTATAAGTATGTCAAATTGAGTTGTGTTTTATTTATCTTTGTATTTCCTAAACCTAGCAGAGTTGCTAGCCCATGGTTTTTGTTCAGTAAGTGTTTCTGAAACCAATATTTGAACAGCTAGAATTCTATGTTCAATTCTAGTTTACCATCAAATACATCCTTTTCAATTTTTAGCTATAAATTCTGTTTTCCTGGATGCTCTAGCAAGATGAAGAATATTCTGAATATTTTGGCCACAGATTGTGGCCAATAAGAGCTTACAAATATATATATAAGTATAAAATCTATTTCAATTTCTCTTTGAGATCAATCTTATCTTTAATATACATATGTATGTCAAATTAGAAATAACACTGAGCAGAACTTATGTTGGCCCTGGTCAGTGAAACATTATGATTAGCTTGTATTAGTACTGTATTTCTTACTGCTAATAAATTAGTGACACTGTTTCCTGCCTATATGATTTATATTATAAATTGTGCTTCAGAACTTATAAATGTATACATTACCTATGAATGTCATAAATGCTCAGTTAGTTAAAATTACAATTTCACAGATACAAATTATAAATGAAAATGTGCTACTGACTTACATTAATTTTGAATTATTTTTTAAGCCACATGATAGAAGTAGATTGTCTTATCTAATTTTATGACAAGTTATTGAAAATATGATATTTCTATGAAGTGAATTTTATATAGCAAATTATTTTTATTTCTACCATAAAACTGAATTATTTAAATATCATAAAATATTTAGTAAACATTTTAGGAAAATACTACTGTTAAAATATTTAGGTATATATTCTTTCCAAAGCATAAAGTATAGATTTTATTTTCTTGAAAAGTATTTAGAGTCATATGAGAACACTATAAATTAGAAATAAAAAATTAAAATTAGAGACCATAAAAACTACTGTGTTTCACTTCAAACCAAAAAAAAAAGTCTTTTTCCTTCAACATAATTAATTCCACTGCTTTATAGACTAGTTACAAAAGTTCCATTTAAACCTTGAAAATATAGGTTTAAATCATGATAGTCATTTTATTAATATATGAGAACTGAATTTTAAATACACAGTTGAAACATAGAGCAAAATCTTTAGTGAATAAAAGAAGAAATTATATGCTCAGTAACTTGTGAAAAGGGGAATCAAATTGGAAAGGACAGAATCACAATGAGTTTGCAGTGAAATCAAAAGCCAGCAGATGGAGCTTTTCAGTTATTGCTATATTATTAAGGCTGCCATCTAAAATATATAGGAAATTTAGAAACTCCACAAATGCTCATTTTCAATTAAAATTTCATTCACTACTTATAAAAAGGAGATAATTTTTAATGAAATAATATTGAAATATCCTTATTTTATTTTATATATTTTAGTTTCTGTGACGTCTATGAAGCATCACATTGCTGGTTATATAATATAAAGAAATTCTATTTATACTAAAGTCACTTATTGCTGTTGTTCATTTGCTAAGTCATGTCCCATTCTTATGTGACCCCATGGACTGTAGCCCACCAGGCTCCTCTGTCGGTGGGATTTCCCAGGCAAGAACATTAGGTGGGTTGCTGTTTCCTTCTCCATCTTCCCAACCCAGGTATCAAAACCACATGTCCTGCAACGTCAGGCAGGTTCTTTATCACTGAGCCTCCAGGTGAAGCCTGCTGCCATTGGTTAATTAACCATTTGCTATGGTCTCATTCCTGCCCCCTCTCTGGATGGGCTGCTGCTACTGCTAAGTTGCTTCAGTCATGTCCGACTCTGTGCGACCCCATGGATGGCAGCCCACCAGGCTCCCTCATCCCTGGGACTCTCCAGGTAAAAACACTGGAGTGGGTTGCCATTTCCTTCTCCAATGCAGGAAAGTGAAAAGTGAAAGTGAAGTCGCTCAGTCGTGTCTGACTCCCCTCGACCCCATGGACTGCAGCCCACCAGGCTCCTCTGTCCATGGGATTCTCCAGGCAAGAGTACTGGAGTGGGGTGCCATCGCCTTCTGCGCTGGATGGGCTGGTTCTGCCTAAATTGGGATTTATTTCTCTCCCTTCACTGCATGGGAACCATTCATTTCTCATTCATTCATTCAGTCTGATCTATCTTCCCCCTTAAACACTTATTCATTCATTCAGTCTGATCTATCCTCCCCCACTTATCCACTCTTCAAGAGATCTAGCAGGTTTTTGGGCACTCCCTAGAAAAGTTACACTTTATTCTAGTTTTAGCAGACAAGTAACTTACCCTTGCCCCACTTACTTTCTTACAACTTTGGAAATATTTTCAGGACATCTGGAGTATTTTACAGATAAAGAACTTGAAATCTGCTTGGGACCTAATGATTACCTCTGAGAGCTAAGGCACAAATTCATGGTATGTGTTTCCCAGTTGAGCAAAAGTGATATTAAGATTGAGAACTAAAAATGTAATGTAACTTTTTACTTACTTAGCCAATATCTTCTGCAAGAATCATAGCTGGCCAAAGTTATAAGCTTAGGCCTTGTGAAAAATTATTAGAAAAAACTAGTTCTTGATGTTTAACTCTGATGTCAGCTGACTGCATTCACAGATTATTCTCAGATTTTGACTGAGAGGAAACTTTGATCAAAATCACTATGTATTTGCTGAAATGTGTTTCTTATATAATCTGTTGTTGTTCAGTCACTAAAGTTGTGACTGACTTTTTGTGACCCACTGTACTGCAGCACACCAGGCCTCCCCATCTCTCACTACCTCCCAGAATTTGCCCAAGTTCATATGCACTGAGTCAGTGATGCTATCCAACCATCTCATCCTCTGCTGCCCTCTTCTCCTTTTGCCTTCAATTTTTCCCAGCATCAGGGTCTTTTCCAATGAATTGGCTGTTTGCATCAGGTGACCAAACTATATAAAAAAATCTACTTTACCAAATATATATTTCCAGCTTTTATGAGGCATAATTGACAGATACAAACTGTATATATTTAAGGCACACAATGTCATGTTCTGATATACCTATATTCTGTGAAACGTTTACTACAGTCAAGCTAATTAACATATTTATCATCTCACATAAATTCCATTATTTTTCAGTGTGATGACAATTCAGATCTACCTTCTTAGAAAATTTCATGTATACAATAAAGTGTCTCTTAATATAATAAATTTGTCATCATATTTTAACAGTTTTTCTTTTATATTACTCTGCAGCAATAAATTTCAACTAGAATTTAAATACTTGCTATACATCTTCTAACAGTTTTATACACACACACTCTTTTTCTTTTTCTCTCTTCAATCCTGTCTTTTTTCCCCCACATATTCTGCAGTAATACCTTTTGCATTTCCACTTGATTCTGCTTAACGAGTACTTTGTTCTAAACTTTAAAAATTTGCTCACACTTCTTTTTAAGCTAGAAAAGTAATTTCATTATACTGTTCTTAAAAAGTAGTGTCTCAACTACCACTTAATCTTACATAGGCATTAGTATAATTCATGCTGTCTGGATAAACTATTCATATATATGAATTAAAGTATTAAACTGATACTTGCAAGCATCATAAAAACTAGCCATTCATTGATATTAATTCATGATGAGTTTATGTGATGTACCAGAAACAACTCAGGCATTTGAAATTTGAACTCCAATAAGAAAATATAAGCAATGAAATTTACTTCCTCTTTCACACTACTCACATTTCCAGTGCTAAATAAAGAAAAGTGGCCACTAGCTTCTATATTGAACAGTGATGGTCTAGTGTGTAACTGGATTCAATGTCCAGTTTTACCACTAAATGTAATCAGGGGAATATTATTTACTTCTCTAGACTTCATTTTCTTCACCTGGAAACAAGGTTGAAAAATGTAACTATCTTACAGAATTTTTGAAAGAGCTAAGAAATATGCAAAGTAAGTATTTGTTACAGGATTTGAAATATGAATGGTATTAGGCACTATTAAAGAAACTAAACACATTTGCTATTTAATAATCTCATAATAAATAAACAACATAAGATACATAATACTCTGCTTTTAGCACTGATGTAAATACAACACAGCTTTTTGTTTTCAGTATGCATTCAGTGAGACATTTTCCTATTTATTTACACATATAAGAATGTACATATATATACAAATATATATTAATAATTATGACTAAGTATATTCATTTCCAGGAGTTTTAGGCAGTTTGGTTTTTATATCTATTTTACCTAGATTTGCCTGTGTTTATTAATAATATTGTTTAAAAAAATTAGCTGTAGAGACAAATTTGTAACTCACGTCTTATTCCAAACATTATTTTTATGGCATAGATCTGATATATTACTTAAAGGAACATATAAGTAATTTATTTGTGGTTGCATTTTAGAATGCTCACAGAAATAAACAAGAATATCATTTAGGTAACTGTAAATGACCTAGAGTCGATGTTATTAACTTTCCTTCACAAGATGTGATTTATATTTAGAAGTTTTATGCATTATAATATACTATCAGTGTTCTATTAAACATGCTTAATAGAGTCAAACAGTACACTTTACATAAAAGATTTACACTGACTTTCATTTCACTTTTTTTGTTATTTGTTACATTCTTGTAAAAGTTGCTCAGTCATGTCTGACTCTTTACAACCCCATGGACTGTCCATGGAATTCTCCAGGCCAGAATACTGGAGTGGGTAGCCTTTCTCTTCTCCAGGGGATCTTCCCAACCCAGGGATCGAACCCAAGTCTCCTGCATTGCAGGCAGATTCTTCACCAGCTGAGCCACAGGGGAAGCCCATATTCTTAGTGAGAATAAGTATATGCAGTTTATTTGTTAATTAAAGCATTCATTTATTTCATTCATTCAGTATAATTTAATTGAGTGCTTACTGTCTCTCATGGAGAAGGGAATGGCAACCCAATCCAGTATTGTGGCCTGGAGACTTCCATGGACAGAGAAGCCTAGTAGGTTATATACAGTCCATGGGATCAGAGAGTCAGACATGACTGAGTGACTAACACAACTGTCTCTCAAGAAATCTTGGAAGGTAATTGAACAAATGAGAACTGCTGTGATCTTTCTGACTTTTTCTTAACAATTGAAAGTCCTTTTTTAATAATACATATTTTTTGAGATGTGAATTTATATATACCCATATATACTTTTAGGAATATAAATGAAATTGTGAAATGTGATTAAATTTAATATTTTTGTATATTATACCTGTGCTTAAAATCACATAATAAATAACTTGATATATTGATTAATCTTGAAAAAATATTTTTTTTTCATCTTATCTCAAATTTCTTGAAATTTGTTAAGTTTTGGCTTGTGCAACTCTGAGAATAGTATTGACATATACTGAGATGGAGAGGACTTGAGAATGCACATACTCTTGAATGGTGAGTAAAACAGGGACTATTAAGATGTTTCTGTGCTATATTATCTTGAAGATGCCCAGTGTCATTGGTAAATAGCCCTCTGTCTCCTTGAAAATGGGGTTCCTGGGTGGCACTAGTGGTTAAGAACCCGCCCACCAATGCAGGAGACTTAAGAGACACAGGTTCAATCCCTGGGTTGGGAAGATCCCTTGGAGGAGGACATGGCAAACCACTCCAGTATTCTTGTCTGGAGAATCCCATGAACAGAGGATCCTGGTGGGCTACAGTCCACAGAATCACAAAGAGTCGGACACGACTAAAGTGACTTAAAACATGTAACACACTCCCTCCAAAAGAGAGATTTTTTTTTTTAATTCATATATAGGAGGATCATTTTGTATCATTCATTAACTTATACAGATCTTTCATACTTTAGTTCCATTCTTAGTCTAAACTTCTTTTTCCAGAAAATGATACTATGACTTTCCTTTCTTTTATAAGCCTGAGGCATTCTTTTTAAAACTTCAAGGAGATTCCCATAGATAGAGTAAATAAATTCTTGCTGAAACACTGTCTTTCCTCTTAATCACTTAAAAAAAAATTAAAGGTCTTCATTTATGCATTCAGATTCAGGAGTGTAAAACTAAGTTGACTGATTTTGAAAAAGGCCATATTGAAATCATTTTCTGCTCCAGGAATAAGAGTATTATGTAAATAGCACAAATCAAGGAGACATTTTATCTCCGTTGACACACTATGTTCTGATTTTATCTGGCATCTCCTTTCATATATATCCAGTGGTCTCACATTAATTTAAATACATGTGCAAAGAACAACCTATGGATATTTATAACACTGTATTCCTTTATTAAAGATAACAACAAACTAGAATGTTTTGCTAAAAGGAAAGCAGATAATATGAGAAGGCTAGGAGATAAGGGAAATAAGTTAGAGAGCTTGAAAAAGTAAAGTAGGTCACTGAGACATGCTGAAAATATGCAATATCTTTTTAAAACTGAAGTAACTCTTTAAAAATATACTCCAGCCAGTGATTTTTTAAAATAGAAAAGCTTAAGACTTAAAATCACAGAATACTATTTATAGAGAGAACCAGTACATGATGTGGAAAAAAAAAAAAAAGAGTCCTCTCTAGTAAGTGTGAAAAACTGATAAGAAACCTTGCCTAAAGAGTGAGTTCACTTTAACAGGACCCTTATAAGGTCAGTGTGCAGAACTGGTGAGAAAAGCAAAAATATTTCTGGGAATCAAGTAGAAATAGTTTTGAATAACTTCAGTCTGCATAAAATAATGCCATATTTAAAACAAATCTAAAAATTACTCGATGTAGAGGATGGACCTAAAACAGGCACACAGTAAAAGAATGTAAGGTTAACAAATTTGATGCAATTGAATAATTCAGTGTTTCAGGGTTGTATATAATTATTGTTCTTTATAGTCAGAGGGATGCAAACAGCTCAACTGTAAATTGGTCTTGTTAGAAGCGCATTTAGTAGAAAAATCCTTTATCTACCCTTCTCCTACAGCCTCTTGCTTCCCACATATGCAATTTTTAAAAACAAATTAAAAGCAGGCCACTCATTCACATATACAAGAATCTCTTCCTCTTTGGAACATTCCTTAATTCTCTCCTTTTCATTTCATACTCCTCCTATATTCTCTGGTATATTACTGCAGAAATTTGATGTTTCAACTTTCCTTCCTTCTTCAAATCTATCACCAAGTCAAGTACCTCCACAAAATTCCCAAAGAATACATGTCTTCATTATCATTGCCATTAGTTGAAATCCACTCTTACCATCCTTGACAATTGGAAAAACCTATTTTCTCGTTTCCCTCCTTCCACCCTTTTAGCTTCCAGTTTGTTCTCCATATGGCAGTATTTATTATCACCTCTTTAAGAAGTAAATGAGATCAAGTCTTCTTTTGTGCATGTGTTCTTTATCCTTTTACCCCAGATACAAAATTAGTTTATGGCTGTCCATTGAACTGAAAATGGAACTGGTTGTACAAAGCCCTGTGTGATCTGACTACTTTTTGCCTCCTCACAAACTGCCTAATTCCTGTGCTCCACCATCCACTGCACTTCAGACATACTGGTCTCTTTTCTGTCTGGCAAACACTTTTTAAAGTCCTTTCAAGTCAACATTTTTGCTTGTTCCCTCCTGCTTGACTACTCCTGGTGTAATCTTAGGGAGTATTCACTAATTGCTGAATCTAAACAACTAAAAAAGTCACCTGCTTCTTTGCCTTGAGGCATAGAACTGCCCATGACAGGTGTACAGAAATAGGAAATAGGTATTATATTAGTTTCCTGGGATTGCAGTAACAAATTAGCACACACTTGACAGTTTACAACAATAGAAATTTATTCTCTCTCAGTTCTGGATGCCAAAAGTTTGAAATTAAGGTACTGGCAGGGCTGTGCTCTCTACAAAGGCTCTCAGGGGAAAATCCTGTCTTATCTCTTCCAGCTTCAGGTAATGCCAGGTATTACTTTGTTTATGAGAGCATAACTCTAATATCTGCCTCCCTTTCTACATGGCCTTCCCACCTGTGTCTCTGTGTCTTTTCTCCTTTTCTTTTATAAGGATACCTGACATTGGATTTAGGGCCCACCCTAATGCAGGATGATCTCATCTTGAAATTTTTACCTTAATAGAATCTGCAAATTCCACATTTCCATTTCAAATTTACATTTTTTAAAGGAAGATGCTAATTTGTGTCTCCTGTGACATGAAAGTGAAAGTTGCTCAGTCTTGTCCGACTCTTTGTGACTTCATGGACTGTATAGTCCATGGGATTCTCCAGGCCAGAATACGGGAGTGGGTAGCCTTTCCCTTCTCCAGGGGATCTTCCCAACCCAGGGATCAAACCCAGGTCTCCTGCATTGCAGCTGGATTCTTTACCAGCTGAGCCACCAGGGAAGCCCAAGAATACTGGAGTGGGTACTTTATCCCTTCTCCAGAAGATCTTCCTGACCCAGGAATCAAACCAGGGTCTCCTGAATTTTCTTTACCAACTAAGCTATACAGGTTTTGCAAAAAATTAAGCCAGATAATGTCTACAAAGCACATAATACAATGCTTGGTGTTTAAAAAGCATCTCAGTAGTTTCTCATTCTGTAGTTAAGTAAATTCAATTCTATGATTAAATGAAGTAGTGTTTAATTTAAATACATGCTGCTTATTATTCCAATCTATTTTTACTCTATCTCTACTTCCCTGATCATTTTTAAAACTATGATGAACCAGTTGCAAATAATTTTTTAACAAACGCAAGATAAGGTGAAAGATTACTTCCCAGATGTAACATTTATTTTTCTGTTCACTATTTCTTAGTGTCTTTAGACAATAGCATAAAGTTATTTTTATACTCATTTTAGAAACAAATATATATATATATAATAAATATATTTTGTTTTTATATTTATTTTACAGGCAACCCTCAGGCATAATTCTGTTTTATGTATGTATAATCACTTTCCCCTTATTCTGAGTTTTATTTATTTAACTCTTCTGGGTTTCAGTCAAAATTTCTAGGAACTATTTTTGCAACCTGTGATGGAGAAATCATCAAAATAATATTTGCAAAATACTTTCAAATTTGTCAAGTATTTTCACAAGCATTATACATTTCATACATTATTCACCCATTCAGCCAGGAAGCATTATATTTGCTAGCATTCTTGACACTAAGCTGGGTACCGGGATAAAGATCTAAAAGCTGTCCTCCAGTAACTAGGAAGCACACTAATGGGATGTGGTAAATACTATGATGTGTATGCATGCCAAGTGCTATGGTAGCCTAAACTTATGGTAAATGGTTCAGACTTGAGTGTGGGGCATTGTTAGACAACGGGTATCATCTTTTTTTTTTTTTTTTTTTAAGTACATAGGTATTAGATTCAAAGGGGAAAGGAAAATTTAGGGAGAAGCAGCAGCAGATGCAAAAGCAGAAAGGCTTAATATGACTGAAGTCTATGTTTGTGAAGAGGGATGGCACACGCTGAATTTGGAGGAAGGAAAAAAAAAAAACAGTACTTAGATGGCTGGAAGTCATGCCCAAACATGGACTTTATTCTTTAGATAACGGAATGTCACTGAAGAATATTAGGTAACACGAATTTATTTATGTTTTAGAAAGAGGCAAATTAGGAATTAGAAATAAATTAGAAAAGAGTTAAACATAAGGTGGAAGAATAGGGGCTCTTTAGCCCTATTTATTTATACATAAGAGAAACTGGAAGGGCCTGATCTTTACCTTGTAAGTGAGGTTGAAAAGAAGGGACTGGTTTGTTTGTTTTTTAAGCAACAATATTTTTATTAAATTAGCAAGTTTTTTTTTAATTAGAGGATAATTGCTTTACAATGTCCTGTTGGTTTCCACCATTCAACAATGTGAATCAGCCATAAGTACATATATGCCCCCTTCCTCCAGAACCTCCCTCCCACCCCCTGCCCCATCTCATCCCTAGAGGTTCTCACAGAGCACTGGTTTGACACCGTGCTATACGGCAACTTCCCACTAGCTATGTGTTTTACTTAAGGTAATGTATATATCTCAGTGTTACTCTCTCAATTCGAAGAAGGGACTAGTTTTAAGTGACATTAAGAAAGTGACTAAATACTTAGCATTCACTGAGAACTAATGCTTCTCAATGAATGTAAGTGACTTGCTTAAGTTTATCTGAACAGTAATTATTCTCTCTCTAAATAGAGTTCTTCCTGATTTACAGTTGGGCTTCCCTGTGGCTCAGCTGGTAAAGAATCTGCCTGTAATGTGGGAGACCTGCGTTCGATCCCTGGGTTGGGAAGATCCCTGGAGAAGGGAAAAGCTACCCCACTCCAGTATTCTGGCCTGGAGAATTCCATGGATTGTACGGTTTATAGTAGAAGATCTTATCATACTGCATTTGGAGAAATCTCTTTATTTTAGGGTCTGGAGCCTCTATGAAGAGTTTGAAGTTAATTCTTTAGATTTAATTATTGTCTCTTAGTTTTCTTTATGTTTCTATTATCTAATGCTGAAAAAAGACTAACATATTTTTATTTTCATTATTTCTTAAACAGCAGCATAATGTTATTTTTATAACTCATTTTACAAATAAATATATGTATATAATAAATATATTTTATTTTTATATTTATTTTACACACAACTCTCAGGCATAATTCTGTTTTATGTATGTATAATCACTTTCCCCTCATCCTGAGTTTTATTTATTTAACTCTTTTGGGTTTCAGTCAATTTTTCTAGGAACTATTTTGCAAACTGTGATGGAGAAATCATCAAAATAATATTTGTAAAATATTTCTAAATTTGTCAAATATTTTCACAAGCATTATCCATTTCATACATTATTCACCCTTTTATCAAATAAGCTATATTTGCTAGCATTGTTGACACTAACCCAAAGCTTAGTATCTTAAAACATAATGATGTTATATGCTGTTGTTGCTTAGTCATTAAGTCATGCCTGACTCTTTTGTGACCCCATGGACCATAGCCCACCAAGGTCCTCTGATCATGGGATTTCCCAGGCAAGGATATTGGAATGGGTTGCCATTTCCTTCTCCAGGTGATCTTGCTGATTCAGGGACTGAAGCCATGTCTCCTGCATTGACAGGCAGATTCTTTACTGCTGAGCCATCAGGGAAGTCCTGATATATTATCTTTCATCATTTTCTGGGCTCTCCAGGCCGTGCTTGTTGATTATTTTTTGTATGAGGTTGTCTGGGCTGCCTAGGACCCGGGCTGGGACTGCAACATCCAAAATACTTTTACATACAAGTCCTAGACCTCTCCCAGGATGGCTAGAAAGGCTGGGTCTCTTTACAGCAAGGATTTCAACTTCTAACGTGGTGGCTTATGGCTCCAAGATTGAAACTGGAAATTCTGAGGCTTTTCAAAAGCTAGGCCCAGAACTGGAACAGACTTACTTCAGCTGCATTCAGTGGGAAAAAAACATTTCATACAGCTTACCTCATCAAAGAGGAGAAACAGATTTCACTTCTTGAAGGCAGCAATAGCATTAGTATGAAGGAATGAGAGAAATTATCAGTATTCATAGATTTTCTACCATACTCCATCATTTGCACTGACCTATTTCATAGATCATTTCTGAAAGTAGATATTTTCTTTTCTCTATTATCCTCCTTGATGTAGATAATGCCAACTTAAGGGCATATAGTAATATGAAAATTTATAAAATGGGTTATCCTTCAGAATGACAACTTAGTATAGCTTCATAGAAATATTTTTCTTTGTATATGACTATAAGAGAAATATGGCCTAGGTATCACTACATGTGTATTAAGCATCTATTTCTTGTATTTTGCTTCTTCGGTTTCAATAGCAATGATAGAATTTCATGGACTAGCAATTCTTTTGCTGTAAGACAAATTTTATAACCACCCCACACAGAGAAAAAAAGTCTCCTGATAGCCTAGTATTTTCCAATTACAAACATTAAAAGGAGTGATTTATATGTCCATTTGGTACAAACACAGGTTAATGTTAGATTCTGATAGATGGAGTACATAAAACAGATGATGGAAGATGAAGAGTCATTAATTTGAGGAAGTCAGTAAGGAATCCTTTCTACTCCAGCCCAAAAATATTTAATTGTGAGGCTCTGAGGAGTCATTTCTTTATTTTAAAAAGACTGAAGAACTCTAGCATTCTTCCTCTCCCTTTAAGTTTTTCATGATGAACATTCCAACTTGGCTTCCTATATTTTAAATCAAATAGTAGTAAATTAGAACATTATTTAAGATTTGAAATTAATAAATACATTTCATACTTATACAGAAGAGCATTTATTTGAAGAAGGCAGAATTATATAGAATCTACGGCACTGCATAGTGTTGAAGGGCCTTTAAATGAATGCAGTTTATAATTGCACTAAAAATTCTGTATAATACATGTAAGCCTAAAATAGAAGAGGATAAATTATAATAAATGTAACCCTGAAACACACAGACACACACACACACAAACACATGCACAAAACACCAAAAACAAAGCAAAAACACAAAGCAAGGCAAAACCAAAAATAACCTGTGTTCCTAAGCATTCCATGACTAATTTTTTTGGTTCAGTTATGTTATGTATTCAGAAGACTAAATGTTTTTAATTGAATATGAGGACAATCTGGATGTAGCTTCCCACTCCTCCCCGTGCCACATACACCTTCCCCCTTGATCTACTGGGTTGACTCTGTTATTCCTGATATCAAGGTATCTCTTTTAATCCTCACCCTTTGCTTCCAAAGCTATGTGCTCTGGTAAAGAGAGAAATCTTAGCATTCATAATAACTTCATAGCTTAATTATTAAGTTGCACTAATTGTTTAAGACTAAGGGCCATGGGTTCACTCTGCCTCTGTTTCATATAGCAGTCTACTACCTATTAAAGCTGTGCACTATTAATAAATTATATAAATCCCCTGTGCCTGTACTGGCTTTTCTGTAAAATGATAACAATGGTAAGTATCTCAGAGTGTTATAGTAAAAACTATAGATAAAGGTCATGCATATTAAATTATTTAAAGAGAACTGGGTACACATATAATAATGACCTTTAATCTTATTAATGAAAACCCAAAGCCCTAAAGAATAGATATAGATAGTAAGCTAAATGTATATTATGATCATAGCATATTAAAATTACTCTCACCCTTCTTTTCTAGTTTCCTGGTTAGAAAATCAGAGGTGACTGTCTTTCTCAGTTGCACTTACCTTGTAACCATTGCCATTTTCAATAGGTTCTTTCATCCGTACAATGCTCAAGCCCAACATCAACCCTTTTTCCTAAGGATTAAGTTTATTCTTGGAAGTATACACACCTATAAAATTTTGTTATCTCCCCTTTGACTACTGAAGCTCTACTCTGAGCTCTCAGATAATCTTTGTACAATGTATGTAGTTAATACCATGTCTCTTTATTTTTATCATTCTTTATATTCAAGCCTAGGAAATTTAGTTATCTCCCTTTTGCCAACTGAAACCCTGCTTTGAGCTCTCAGATAATTTTTGCAAAATATATGTAGTAAATATCATTTCTCTTTATTTTCATCCTTTAAAACTCTTTAGAAAATGTTCTTTGTTAAAAATGAAAGTTTGTATCTTGACAGTAAGTCTCATATATTTTCTTGCTAACAGCCATCTGTCAGCAGGTTGGAGTTGGACTGTTACTGTTCTTAAACTAAAATACATTTTCAGTGGTGTGAAAACTGATGCAAGACATCTAACTTATATTTTACTTCCTTTAGTCCTCTGCACTACGTCACCTGCAGAGTTTTGTCCCCAAAACGGTGATATCCTCTTAACTGTCACTCACACTGCTGCTTTCCAAACCAAAAAAAGAGAGAAAGTCTGTGATAGAATTCAGAAGTCCTTGTTATTTGTTTGCTGATGTGCCAAGGGCTATAACCACTCTTTGGACTCACAAAAGACCTGTTTTTCACCTTTATACCCTTTCAATGTTACTGTTCCTTCTAAAGCAAACAGTGACTCCAGGCCTAAAGGAAGAGCAGGGAGGTGTGGAAGGAGATAATAACCAGAACAGCTAATATTAGCATTAGGTTAAGATGTGTTGAGTAGCAATAAGAAGAAAAAAGGGAAATCACATTATTGCTTCTTCAATGAAAAAAAAAAAGTGTCAAAAGGAAGATAAGTTGGAAAATACAACCATGAAAGCTTTTCAGTTACTTTATTGATATAGAAATATTTTTCCTGCTCTTTCCAGCTCAGCACTTTCTTCCAAAAAAAAAAAATGCAGGCGAAATGCACGACAGGCAGCCCATGTCTGGAGGATTTTAAGAACCTCTAAATGTTGTCAAGTATGAGAAGGGTGATTGAATTCATGGTACCCTCAAATATAATAACTCAGAAGAATTTTATTGCCTGGAGTATGTTAATTTTATCATAAAGGAGAAATGATGAAAAAACAATTTAAATGTCAGACACCACAAAAATCTTGGTATTTTTCCACTGGTACACCCACACTGTACATTTTCTATAAAAAATAGAGAAAAGAATACCTCTTTGTAACATTCATTGTGGCAAAGCATGAAATTTATTACAGCAATATTCTTGCCACACAAGTATAAATCATTTTATAATTTCTTTGCTTTATGTTGATTATCTTGTATATTCCTCACAGTTATTTTCTTAATTTATGTGATTTTATTTGAAGGATATTTGCTTTACAATATTGTGTTGGTTTCTGCCATACATCAACATGAATCAGCCATAGGAATATATATGTCTTCTCTCTCTTGGCCCTTCTTCCCACCCTCCATCCCATTCTACCCCTCTACGTTATCACAGAGCACTGGTTTAAGCTCCCTGAGTCATGCAGCAAATTCCCACTAGCTATCTATTTTCCATATGGTAGTGTATATGTAGCACTTGATTGGAGATAGGAAATTGAATAATTCTAGACTAAATTGTGTCAAGTTAACCTTAACAAGACAAGGTAAAATATAGAAATCAGAAAGTCACAGCTGTTTAAATAACACAAATACATTCTGAAAAAGTTGCCTTGTATACAATTACTCTTGTGGTGTTATACACACAGAGCTTCATTTTTTTTAATCTAGTTTTCTTGGTACTTTCAACTAGTTTTTCCATCAGAAAAACACTCCTTTGAATTGTGACATAAGAATGAGAAGAACTTTTTGATTCCTCAATTTCTAGCTGCCTTTTGAAAAGCCAACCTAAAATTTTTTTGAGCCCATTCATCTTACATTTATGGTCTAAAAAAGTCTGCTGTATTTCTTATCAGAGAAGACATTAAAGGAGAAGGGGGTTGGAAAATCATAAAGTTAACCTACCATGAGGGGTCAGATAACTATTCAAATTTTAGAAAATTTGAAAGAAAAATATAGAAAATTAAGAAAAAATAAATCCTACCAGATAACAACTAAGTGTGGGTAGTGAGAAGAAGATGGAAATAACTTAGAACAAAAATGAAAAATCAGTGATCTAATTAGCATAGTAAAGGAATTACAGAAAGTAAAAAAAACAAAAAAGCAAATAGCATATTTGTGGAAATTTAAATTCTGGAGCTGAAGTGTGTGATTTCAAATCCCAGCTCTGTTACTTTATAGCAATGTGATCTGGGCAATTTTTTTTTCTCATATCCCTGTTTTCTCAACTGAAAATTGAAAAAAAATTCAAGGCTACTTTATAGGGATGTTGAAGCACAGTACAGGATAGGGCTGCTGAGAGGAATAAATGAGTTATTACAGGAGAAGTGCTTAAAATAAATAAAAGCAAATCACAAGACTAGATACATTTTTTAAAAGAAGTAAACAGTAAGTGAAGAATTTTTGTTTTTTTCTTTTTTTAACTTTTTATTTTGTATGGGGTAGAGCTGATAAACAATGCTGTGATAGTTTCAGGTGAATAGCAAAGGGACTCAGCCATACATATACCTGTATCCATTCTCTCTCAAACTCCCCTCCCATCCAGGCTGCCACATAACCTTGAACAGATTTCCATTGTGCTAAAGTACGTCCTTGTTGGTTACCTATTTTAAATATAGCAGTGAGTTTTGTTGTACTTCTTCAGTCATTAAGTCATGTCCAACTCTTTGTGACCTCATGGACTTAGCATGCCAGGCTCCTCTGTCCTCCACTAACTCTGAGTTTGCTCAGATTCATACCCATTGAGTCAGTGATGCTATCTAGCTATGTCATCTGGTTCTTCTTTCTCCTTTTGCCTTCACTCTTTCCCAGAATCAGGGTCTTTTCCAAACAGTCAGCTCTTCGCATCAGGTAGCCAAAGCATTGGAGCTTCAGCTTCAGTATCACTCTTTCTAATGAATATCAGGGTTGATTTCCTTTAGGATTGACTGGTTTGATTTCCTTGAAGTCCAAGGAACTCCCAAGTCTTCTCCAGAGCCACAATTTGAAAGCAATTCTTCAGTACTCAGCCTTCTTTATGGTCCAAATCTTATACCTGTACATGACTACCAGTAAAACGATAGCTTTGACTATACAGACCTTTGCAAAGAGTTGTCTCTGCTTTTCAATACACTTTCTAGGTTTGTAATAGCTTTCCTTCCAAGGAGCAAGCATCTTTTAATTTCATGGCTGCAATCACTATCTGCAGTGATATTGGAGCCCAAGAAAAGAAAATATGTCACTGCTTCTACTTTTACCCTTTTCTTTGCTGTGAAGTAATGGGACCAGATGCCATGATCTTCATTTTTTTTAATATTGAATTTCAAGCTAGCTTTTTCACTCTCCTCTTTTACCTTCATCAAGAGGCTTGGCTCTTCATCACTTTCTGCCATTAGAGTGATATCGTCTGCATATCTGAGGTTGTTGATATTTCTCTGGGCAATCTTGATTCCAGCTTGTGATTCATCTAGCCTGGCATTTCACATGATGTACTTTGCATAGAAGTTAAATAAGCAAGGTGATGATATATACCCTTGTTGTACTCTTTTCCCAATTTTCAACCAGTCAGTTGTTTCATGTCTGGTTCTAACTATTGCTTCTTGACCCACATACAGGTTCCTCAGGAGATAGGGAAGGTGGTCTGGTACTGCCACCTCTTTAAGAATTTTCCATAGTTTTTTGTGAGCCACACAGTCAAAGGTTTAGCATAGTAAATGAAGCAAAAGTAGATGTTTTTCTGAAACTCCCTTACTTCCTCCATGATCCAAGGAATGTAGGTAATTTGATCCTGATTCCATTGGGCTCCACCATGCTGGATCTATATTCTGAGACTTTTAAGAGAATCTTTTATATTGGGTAAGCATCCCAAATTTATGACAAATTATATTAATCTTTGTCTTTTTAACTTTTGAAATTTCTAACAATTCTATACATAAAATATAATATTTAGTATACAACTGTATATTATTTTATATTTTATATACATTTATTAAGGGAATTTTGGTGTTAATGTAATAAAGTGGCTTTATAATTTGCATTATAGTTATTTTAGTTAGCATAATAAGATTGTACTTTTAAGGAAAGTCTGAGAAATCTTTATTGAAGTTTAAACAGAAGGCCATTATCACTTTATCTTTCA
The DNA here is from genome assembly GCF_027580195.1 of Bos mutus. Lineage (NCBI taxonomy): Eukaryota > Metazoa > Chordata > Mammalia > Artiodactyla > Bovidae > Bos > Bos mutus. Next base: position 31,148,736 of record NC_091630.1, on the reverse strand, counting down.
TAGTTTCTATGTCTTAAATGTAATGCTAAAATAGCTTGGATTTACAGATTTACCCCTTGTTCTGATATTTATTAATACTTGTGAATAACCATATTAATAACAATATCATGCTACCTTAAGTATTATGCCTTATAACTATGATCCATACTTTATATACATTACTTCTAATTCTTATAAACTAATTTTACATGGTTTTAATTATAAAAGTTTGGTCCAAAGAAGAAAAATGACATAACAAACCTGTATAATATTTATCTATAGCAAGAATGAGTAAAAGCCATTGATCAATCTAAAGGTAAAATAATAAAAATTTTATAAACTATACAGTGCTATGCAAGATTAATTCCTATTATTCTACCTGAAGATAATGAAACTTAGTAAATTTATTTTAACTTATATTCTCTTGCTCATTGCAAAGCTAATTTTATGTAACTGATATTAAAAATTTATCTTTTATTTTAGTAGCAAGAGAAAGACAATTTGGTTTGTTCATGGATGTATAAACACAAATTGTTGGAATATGAAACTACATCTTTCTATGCTAAATTTTCTTATATTTATTTCACAATACTTGCTGTACTTTTTGTTAGTCTGATGCTCAAATGATATTTAAATATAATGTAAATATATTTAATTATTTAAATATAATGTAAATATCACATACAAGCTTATATGAATAAAATAAAAGATTAGGGAGCCATAGTTTATGTGGGATTATTACAATAAGAACTAGATGTTCTTTTTAATAGCTGGGAAATATTCCATTGTGTACATGTACCAAAGCTTTCTTATCCATTCATCTGTCAGTGGACATCTAGGTTGCTTCCACGTCCTGGCTGTTATAAACAGTATTGCAATGAACATTGGGGTACACATGTCTCTTTCGGTTCTGGTTTCCTCAGTGTGTATGCCCAGCAGTGGGATTGCTGGGTTGTATGGCAGTTCTATTTACAGTTTTTTAAGAAATCTCCACACTGTTCTCCATAGTGACTGTATTAATTTGCATTCCCACCAACAGTGTAAGAGGGTTCCTTTTTCTCTGCACCCTCTCCAGCATTTATTGTTTGTAGACATTTTGATAGCAGCCATTCTGACCGGCTTGAGATGGTACCTCATTGTGGTTTTGATTTGCATTTTTCTGATAATGAGTGATGTTGAGCATCTTTTCATGTGTTTGTTAGCCATCTGTATGTCTTCTTTGGAGAAATGTCTGTTTAGTCCTTTAGTCCATTTTTTTATTGGGTCGCTTATTTTTCTGGAATTGAGCTGCAGGAGTTGCTTGTATATTTTTGAGATTAGTTGTTTGTTAGTTGCTTCATTTGCTATTATTTTCTCCCATTCTGAAGGCTGTCTTTTCACCTTGCTTATAGTTTCCTTCGTTGTGCAAAAACTTTTAAGTCATTTGAATCAGTTCTAATGAGGTGGATGAAACTGGAGCCTATTATACAGAGCGAAGTAAGTCAGAAAGAAAAACACCAATACAGTATATTAACACATATATATGGAATTTAGAAAGATAATACGATGACCCTATATGTGAGACAGCAAAAGAGACACAGATGTAAAGAACAGACTTTTGGACTCTGTGGGAGAAGGCGAGGTGGGATGATATGAGAGAATAGCATTGGAACATGTATATTATCATTTGTGAAATAGATTGCCAATCCAGGTTCGAGGCATGAGATAGGGTGCTCAGGGCTGGTGCACTGAGATGACCCTGAGGGATGGGATGCGGGAAGGAGGTGGGAGGGAGGGTCAGGGTGGGGAAAACATGTACACCCATGGCTGATTCATGTGAATGTGGCAAAAACCACCACGATATTGTAAAGTAATTAGCCTCCAATTAAAATAAAAAAAAAAAAAAAAAACAAGTTGAATAGCTAGTTCAACAGAGCAACAATTATCTCTTAATCATATTGCCTCAACTACTAGTCCTTGGAATTCTCCTGTCTTTGTTATTAAGAAGAAATCTGGGAAATGGAGAATGTTAACTGGTTTAAGAAAAATTAATGCTATAATCGAACCTATGGGTGCTTTACTATTAGGCATTCTGTCACCCTCTATGATACCACAAAATTGGAAAATAAAAATCATTGATCTTAAAAAAAAAGAAGTACACATGTATACCTGTGGCAGATTCATTTTGATATATGGCAAAACCAATACAATATTGTAAAGTTAAATAAAATAAAATTTAACAAAAAAAATTAAAAATAAAAAGAAGTTAATACTAAAAAAAAAAAAAAAGAAGTAGACTTTCACTTTATTTTAAAGCAAACACGGATTTATAAAACTATTTTTCAAGTGCATGTAATTTGAACTCCTTAAAAAAAAAAGCCTAAAGGCCTACAAAGTACGTGATATGTGTATAGCTATTCAATATAAAATTGCTGTAATGTGTGGAAAATTAAGGTATATTAATTAAACTATTTATATTTCTGTTTTCTGAATCTTAAGATAGCTATAAAATTATTGGGTATCATTATTGGGTATTATTTTTTTTTAACTTTAATATTTCTTGATTTGTACCTGTGTACTTTGCACAGTAATATATATTGGAAATTTTAAAACATAAATATTACTTGACAGCTGTTCCTTACTCCCACCATGATTGACTATAAAATGCACAAACAGTAAATTTTGATTGATTGTTGGACTTCAGAAATAACATCTATTAGAGACTGGATTATGTTATCTTCCTCCAAAGACTAGTAGTTCTTGATATAGAAGGGAAGTGACTTATTTTCTTGTCACCTTGAACTTTAGTAGTTTTCATTTCTGATTTTATAGTTTTTATATTTGTGAGCTATGGAAAGCTCAAAATATTTGTCAGCCCTGTAACTTTTCAGGACTCAGTCTCTAAACTTTGTGTCCCTGTCAAAGTTCAACTTTAGGTTTCACTGGGGTAGGTCGGGAGTTTTATTAGTCTACAATGTGGGCTCATTTTGCCAAGGCTCCTAGTGTCTCAGTTGGATAGTGAAAGTGAAAGTGAAAGTGAAAGTGAAGTTGCTCAGTCATGTCTAACTCTTTGCGACCCCATGGACTGTAGTCTACCAGGTTCTACTGTCCATGGGCTTTTCCAGGCAAGAATACTGGAGTGGATTGCCATTTCCTTCTCCAGGAGATCTTCCTGACCCAGGGATTGAACCCGGGTCTCCCGCATTGTAGGCAGACAGTTTATTGTCTGAGGAACAATATGTTAATTACATTTTGCTACTCTAGAGGGATGAGTGTTCTAATGATCTGCTGATAATTCCTTCCCTGATGCTGATCAAAGTCTACATTCTCTGTTCCAGCAGTAGGTGACAAAGCAGCTGTTACATGACAATACTTGGATGGTCTTACTCTATGCACCTATAGCATTGTCATGGAGTACATAAAGGCTGTGTATTGTCACCCTGCTTATTTAATTTATATGCAGAGTACATCATGAGAAATGCTGGGCTGGAAGAAGCACAAGCTGGGATCAAGATTGCCGGGAGAAATATCAATAACCTCAGATATGCAGATGACACCACCCTTATAGCAGAAAGTGAATAGGAACTAAAAAGCTTCTTGATGAAAGTGAAAGAGGAGAGTGAAAAAGTTGGCTTAAAGCTCAACATTCAGAAAACTAACATCATGGCATCCGGTCCCATCACTTCATGGGAAATAGATGGGGAAATAATGGAAACAGCGTCAGACTTTATTTTTTTGGGCTCCAAAATCACTGTAGATGGTGACTGCAGCCATGAAATTAAAAGACGCTTACTGCTTGGAAGGAAAGTTATGACCAACCTAGATAGCATATTGAAAAGCAGATATATTACTTTGCCATCAAAGGTCCATCTAGTCAAGGCTATGGTTTTTCTAGTGGCCATGTATGGATGTGAGAGTTGGACTGTGAAGAAAGCTGAGCACCAAAGAATTGATGCTTTTGAACTGTGGTGTTGGAGAAGACTCTTGAGAGTCCCTTGGACTGCAAGAAGATCCAACCAGTCCACCTTAAAGGAGATCAGTCCTGGCTGTTCATTGGAAGGACTGATGCTAAAGCTGAAACTCCAATACTTTGGCCACCTCATGTGAAGAGTTGACTCATTGGAAAAGACCCTAATGCTGGGAGGGATTGGCAGCAGGAGGAAACGGGGATGACAGAGGATGAGATGGCTGGATGGCATCATCGACTCAATGGACATGAGTTTGAGTGAACTCTGGGAGTTGGTGATGGACAGGGAGGCCTGGCGTGCTGTGATTTATGGGGTCACAAAGAGTCGGACACAAATGAGTGACTGAACTGAACTTAACTGAAGCCATCAATTTAAGTAAATATACACATGGACTTCTGGTTACCCCTCTCTGCACAACTTTATCTTCTCCATGCTCCATTCCACAAAATCTAGTTGCTCTGTTTGCCCTGATCTCTGAAATCTTCCTCCTCAAATCAGTGGAATCACAATACTCTTTGTAAACTTCATCTCCGTACCATTGTTGGGAAATTCTTCCCAGCAGAGAACTGGGTGGGATCTAGGGCTGAAGGCATGAAGAGAATATAATGAGTTTACTGTTGTGCAAACTGAGCTGCTTCCAAGAAAGGCAGAAGAGTTTGGCAGTCACGGCCAGTACCCTATATGGAATGTGTAAGGCAATGATTACAATGACCTTTCTCTTCTCTTAAACTTTTATCTTCTGCCATGCCTCATATTGGCCAAACTCAAATTGAAGCAGGTTGGCCAGAGGGCAAGGGCTGGTGATGTAGTTTACAGCCCCCCTCTCCAGTGATATAGCAAAGGAAGCAGAGACATTTTAGTGAGGGAAAGGAATAACCAACCTAGAGACATTTCTGAATTTAGGACAAGTAATCTTAAATTTATAATGGAATACACTTTTACTCACATATTCATATAATCATTAGGACACTGTGAAAATTATACAAAAATCCAGTTCATTACCTTGAATTATAATATTATATATATATATATATAAAGTCTCAATGTCATCAAAAGGAATATAAACTAATATTCCTATAGATTTTATAAATATTCTAGAGCTTGAATAAATTTAAAGATCTTTTAAAAGGCAGATTCAAAGCCAGACAGGTATAACTGATATAATTTTTAGAAGATTAAATAATAGTCACTTTTCTAGTTTTCTAGGAGCTACATATGCTTGCTAATCTTCCCAAGAATTTTTAAGCTAAATGTATTATTGTTCCTAATTTGCAGACCAGCAAACTGAGTCTCAGAAAGACTAATTAAATTTCCCAGGATCACAAAGCTGTTAAGTGATAAGGCCTGCTGCTAAGTCACTTCAGTCGTGTCTGAGTCTGTGCAGCCCCATAGACTGCAGCCCACCAGGCCCCGCTGTCCCTGGGATTCTCCAGACAAGAACACTGGAGTGGGTTGCCATTTCCTTCTCCAATGCATGAAAGTGAAAAGTGAAAGTGAAGTCACTCAGTCGTGTCCGACCCTCAGCGACCCCATGGACTGCAGCCTTCCAGGCTCCTCTGTCCATGGGATTTTCCAGGCAAGAGTACTGGAGTGGGGTCCATAAGCCAGTTCTGCGCAAATCCAAAGTTTACTTTCTGAATAGTACAAGCCACTGAATATTAAAGGCAATTAAGTTAATGAGACGGCATTTTATTTAAAAAGGAAAGGAATGCATGTGTGCCTGCTCTCTTCAGTCATGTCCCACTCTTTTGCGACCCTATGAACGGTAGCTTTCCAGACTCCTCCTCCATCAGATTTTCCAGGCAAGAATACTTGAATGGGTTGCCATGCCCTCCTCCAGGGGATCTTCCCAACTCAAGGATCAAACCCACATTTCCTGCATCTCTTGCATCACAAGCAGATTCTTTACCCACTGAGCCACCTGGGAAGCCCGAGGAAAAGAATAATACAAAATAAAAAACAATATTACAATTTATTTAGAAAACCTATGAAACAGTCTGGAGGGACTGTCGACTTTAAAAAGCTTTTGGATTATTCAAAGGCATTGGAATTATACCAAAAGACACTGTTTAGAGCACATATAGCTCATGGGATATGATTAGTTATAATTAATATCCGTTTTAATGTCTAAAGGTCTGAAGAAAATTAAGAAAAATAAGTAACAGAAAAATATGGTGAAAAGTATCATATTAGTGGACTATTTTTTTAATGTTCTTTTAGTCCAAGGAGAAAAGATATAGTGTATATTAATCACTAGAGGTAGAATGTGAAATCTGTGGTCAGTGTCCAATAAAATCCACAATTTCTGAACATTTAAATTTGAAACACCAATATATTTTAACATGATACCTTATTTGATCCATTGTGTGCGTGTGACAGTCACTCAATCGTGTCAGACTCTTTGCGACCCCATGAACTATATACAGTCCATAGAATTCTCCAGGCCAGAATACTGGAATGGGTAGCCTTTCCCTTCTCCAGGGGATCTTCCCAACCCAGAATCAAACCTAGGTCTCCCTCATTGCAGGCAGATTCTTTATCAGCTGAACCACAAGGGTAGCCCATTTGATACATTGCTTGAAAATTAAAGGTTATCCTCATCCTTCAATATTTTTATATTAATCAGATCAAATTAAATGTCATTTATATTACAATTCTATTGTAACTTTTCTTGACCTTAAATTTATAATAATGTTCTGATGAACTGTTTATAAGTCTACAGATGATGTTGTAGAAATAATTTAACTTTCATAATTTTCAATTGGAATATTGATTTACAGTAGTAATTCTATACTTTTGAACAAAAGATTAGAGAATCATGTATTGAAGTTAGGAAGCAACAGGAGACCAGTGATTTCCTTCCTTTGACATTACAGGCTAGTGTTTACATGCAACCTGATATGTGTTTAAAACAATCTCACTTGACAGACTGATAGGCATTTCTCTCTTGCTTATTTTTTTTAAAGGCATATCTGTCTCTAATTGTTCTTTCAATTACAATTTATTTATCCAATTTTATTGCTTGAGTTTTTTACTTCAGAAACTTTCAAATGCTACTAGAAATCTTTCAGCTATTCCTCAAGTCTGGCAATTCTATTATGGAAAATGATGAAAATATTATTCTAGGTAATCCTCAACAACATGAATAAATCAACACATGGACACTTACAGTATATAAGAATCCAGTGAATCCAGGAAGCAAAATTACATATTTCTTTCTTACATTGAGAAGCAAAGAATGGATATTATGGGTATGCAGAATGGCCTGAGTAACAAAGTTTGAAATGTAAAGGCAGTCTGCAACATGCCAATGGAACAGTAGAATTAAAATACTTTAGAAAATATGTCTTGCACAATCTCTTTTACCTTAAACCCGAAAGATATATTTTAACTGATATTAGAAAAACTAGAGTAAAAATGAAACATTAAAATTTTAATTCATTAAAGAATCAACTCAAATATGAATATTTTCCTGAGGCTCTATATTTTAGATAGCTTTTCAAAGACTCATGTATAATTACTACCATGCTTGTATGTGCTAAGTTATTTCAGTTGTGTCCGACTCTTTGTGAGGCTATGGACTGTAGGCTGCAAGTTCCTCTGTCCATGGGATTCTCCAAGCAAGAAGACTGGAGTGGATTGTCATGTCCTTCTCTAGGGGATCTTCCTGACCCAGAGATCTAACCTCAGTCTCCTGTAACTCCTGCATTGCAGGTGGATTCTTTACTGCTGAGCCACTGGGAAAGCCCAGTGCCTACCTATAAACTATTTGCTTTTTTCTGTTTTAACCATTAGATTTTGCAGATTATGGTTTAAACACTGTTATAAAATATTTGTAAAAGCTAATATCCAGTACAGTGCTTGGTACCTAGCCCATACTCAGTGAATGATATTGCCTTAAACTACTGAATTCACTGTAAATTGTTTTGTTTGAATAGTTATATTAGTTAATTTTGTAATGTACTTCAGATATAGATTTCAGAATGAAAGATTTTGTTGGTTAAAAAAATTGCTGAGAGAGTAGCTGGTGTGACACAAAATGAAGAAGTATAAGTGATAAGAAATAAAGATAAAGCAACATAGTGCAATTTCTACATCTGACTCTGATGGAGTAGCATGCATTGGACAACTCTTTCATCAAAAACAAGGATACTGCTGCTACTGCTAAGTCGCTTCAGTCGTGTCCGACTCTGTGCGACCCCATAGACAGCAGCCCATCAGGCTACCCCGTCCCCGGGAATCTCAAGGCAAGAACACTGGAGTGGGTTGCCATTTCCTTCTACAATGCATGAAAGTGAAAAGGGAAAGTGAAGTCGCTCAATCGTGTCCGACTCTTTGCGACCCCATGGACTGAAGCCCACCAGGTTTCTCTGTTCATGGGATTTTCCAGGCAAGAGTACTGGAGTGGGGTGCCATTGCCTTCTCCAAAAAAAAGATAAAACCTTTAAAAGCCAAATAAAAAAGTACTTGTTGTTAGAACTAAATTACAATAAATACTGGAGACAATTTTTCAAATAGAAGAAAAATCAACCTAGATGAAAAGACTGAAATGATAAAACAAGCAAATATGTAGGTAAATCTAAATGTATGTTGAGTAATTAAGATAGTATTAGTGTTTTGGGGTGTTTAAATTATATGTAAACTTGTCTACAAAAACAGTATTACAAACATCATGGGATGGGGTTTAGTTATAATTCTCTAATATTCTTGCTTTATTTGGTAAGTGATGAGGGCTAATTTGTAATTGACCCAAATAATCCAGAATACACTTTTTACTCTCTATGGTTACTACTATCAAAATATGACACTAGCAAGCTAATAGAAAAAATGCAGTTTAAAGGCCTAACATAAAAGAATGCAAAAGGAGGAAGTAAAAGAACAAAAATCAGGCAAAAGAAACAGAAAACAAATACAAAAAAGTAAGTTTAAATAGAGTAAATACTCCAAAAGTAAAGATTGTCACATGAGTTTAAAAAGACAAAAATAAAGCACTAAACATCGAAATAAGAAATATAAGAAATCTACTCAGACTATAATAAGTATAGACTCTAACATAAATAACTGAATATATCTGTACTAATGTCAGATAAAGTAGACCTTATGTGAATAATCATATGAATAATAAATGTGATGTTGTCTTAAGTATTATGCCTTGTATCTATGACATGCACTTTATATACATTATTTTTAATTCTTATAAAATAGTTTTAATTATGAAAGTATGGTCCAAGAAACATAAATGACATACAAAGCTTGTATAATATTTATCCACAACAAGAGGGAGTGAAAGCCATTGATCAATCCAAAGGAAAAATTTTAAAATTTATAAACTATTATGTGCTATGCAAAATTAATTACTATTATTCTACCAGAAGATAACATTGGAAAAGTCAATAAAATTGACAAACTACTAGCAAGAGTGATAAAGAAAAATGAGAAAGGACACAAACTACCAATATTAGGTATAAAAGAGGAGAGACGCAACACAGACCTTACAGACATCAAAAGATAATAAGTGTATGTTATGAATAATTCTGTATGCATCTGTTTAACAACTTAGAATGCACCAGTTAATTAAACACACACACACATACTGTATGAAATAAGTAATATGTAATAGCCCTAAGCCTTATAACTATTAACGCAATATAATTCATAATAACAAAACTCCCCTAAAAGAAATCTAGTGCAGATGATTCGATGGATAATTCTAAAAAGATTTAAAGATGATTTAACATTAATTCTACATAGTATCTTCCAGAAATACAAAAGGAAGGAACACTTTCCATTTAATCCTTATAAAGCTGACACTATAAATTTCAAAACTAGATAAACACAGTACATAAAACTAATATACCTTATGAATATATATGAAAAAATATTAGCAAACAGAATTCAACAATATAAAAAATGATTGTAGTATAGCATGACCAAATAGGTTTTATTACAAAATTGCAAGAATGGTCCTATCTTCAAAAATCAATCAGTGCAATCCATAGAACTAAGGTTAAAAATGAAAAAGAATTGCTCCTAACGCAAGAAAATAATATGAAAGGTATAAATATTAGAAAGAAAGAATTTAAAATGTCCCTTGTTGTGGGTGTCATGATAAGCTATATAGAAAATCCCGTGGATTTACTAATAGACTCCTAGATTTAATAAGTGACTTCAGCCAGTCACAGATACAAACTAAACATTTAAAAATCAATTATAAATTTTATATTCTAGCAGTAATACGTGGAGAAGGAAATGGCAACCCACTCTGGTATTCTCGCCTAGAGAATCCCATGGACAGAGGAGCCTTGTGGGCTACTGTCCATAGGGTCGCACAGAGTCAGACACGACTGAAACGACTTAGCATGCATGCATGCATTGGAGAAGGAAATGGCAACCCACTCCAGTATTCTTGCCTGGAGAATCCCAGAGACAGAGGAGCCTGGTGGGCTGCTGTCTATAGGGTCGCACAGAGTCGGACACGACTGAAGCAACTTAGCAGCAGCAGCAGCAGCAGCAATACCATGTGGATGTCTTAATTAAAATAAAGTATCATTTATATTAAGAAAAAATAAACTACTTAGATTTGAATCCAACAAAACATGTCCAGGGATTGTCTGCAGAAAGCTAAGCAAGACTGAAGAAAGAAAGCACAAAAGATTCAAATAAATGGAGAGAAATATTGTGTTTACAAAATGAAAATCTGAACATAGTAAAAATATCTGTTTTCCACAAAGAGATATATAGGTTTAATCTGAGCAAGATTTTTTTGTGGATATAGATTAGATCATGCTAAAATATATTTGAAAATGCAAAGTAACTAGATTAGCTAAACCATTTTGAAAAATAATGAAGTGGAAGGAATCAGCTTGATTTTAAAGCTTCTTTTGTAACTACTGTGATAAAAAATGTGGCACAGGCAGTAGATAGGAATAGACAGGAATAAAACAGAGAATCAGAGATAGGCCCACACAAATATGCCCAACTAATTTTGACAAAGCTGTAAAATTATTTCAATAGAGAGAGAAAAATAAAAGACTTACCAGCAAATGGTGCAACAACAGTTGGACATCCAAAGACAATAAATAAATAATAAATAACTTTTATCTAAGTCTGATGTATTACACATAAAAAATAACCAAAATGGATCACAACTTGAATGTGAAACCAAAGTCTACTAAACTTACAAAAATGAATAAGAGACTATTTAAGATCTAGAGCTTCAAAATAAATTCTTAGCATTTACACCAAAGCAGGATTTATAAAATAAAAAATTGATAAAGTGAAATTCATCAAAATTAAAAAACTTTTACTGTGACAAATATCCTATTTAAAGGATGAAAAAATCAGTTACAGAATTTGAGGAAGATTTGGAAATCACATAGTTGAGAAAGTACTACTATTCAGAAGACATAAAAACTCTAAAAATTCAACATTAAAAAAACTCTAATTATCTAATTAGAATATAGACAAAAGTCATTCCTTAAACTTCATGTTAACTTAAAAAATCTTAAAATTGAAAGCTTATTTTAAAAGTTAAGCTATTCAATTTCCTTCTGATTCCCCCCAAATTAACTTTCTATACATTTAAGAGTTTATTTTTGAACTCTCAAGTCTTTTAAGTTGCTTATGTCCATCCTTATGCCAGCTTTACACTATGTTGATTGCTGTAGCTTAGCTTTGCAATATCTTTTAAATTAATAAGTGTGAGTTATCCAACTTTGGTTTTCTCTTTCAAGATTGTTTTGGGTATTCTAAGTTCTTTATATTTTAGTATGATTTTAGTATAGTTTGTCAATTTCAGTAAAAAAAAAAAAAAATCCCTATTCCTCCTAGGGATTACTTTGAAAAACTGTTAAAATTAATAAATCTAGCAAAGTTATGGGATACTAAATCAACATTTAAAAGTCATTTGTATTTCTAAGTACTCACACTGAACAATCTAAAAGAGGAAAGTAAACATCAAACCACTTATAATAACATCAAAAAAGAATAAAACACTTAGGAATAAACTTAACCAAGGAAGCAAAGACATGTTTTCTGAAAACACTGCAGAAAGAAAAAAAGTTTTAAAAAACACATGCAAAAATTGAAAGACATCCCATGTTCATAAATTTGAAGACAATATTGTTAAAATTTTCAGATTGCCCAAAGTGATATACAGATTCAATGCAAACCATATCAAAACTCCAATGGTATTTTTAATAGAAACAATAAAATAATCTAAAAATTCACATGGAACTACAAAGGATCCAAATAGTTAAAACAATCTTATAAAAGAAAAGTGAGGCTGTAGGCTCACATGTTCTGATTTTAAAATATATTACATAACTCTAGCAATCAAAACACTATGGTACTAGTGTAATTATAGAAACATCAACTAATGGAACAGATAGAGGACCCAGATGTAAACCAACACATATATAGTCAGCTGATCTTCAAAAAGGGTGTCAAGAATACACAATGAGGAAAGGAAGTTTCTTCAACAAATGGTGTTGGAAAAACAAGATATATGTAAGAGATTTAAATTTGATCTTTAATTTGAACTATACATAAAGATTGACTCAAAATTGATTAAATATTTAAACATAAGACCCAGACTATAGATCTCCTAGAAGAAAACTTAGGGGTAAAACTTCTTGACATTGGTTCCAACAATAATTTGTTGGATATGACATCAAAAGTACAGGCAATGAAAATAAAAATAGACAAGTGGGATATATCACAGTAAAAACTTCTATAAAACAAGAAAACAGAGTTAAAGGCAATCTATGGAATGGAAGGAAATATTTGCAAACCATATATCTGATATTCCAAATTTACAAAGAACTTATGCAGTTCAATACCTAAAAAACAATAATTTAAAAATGGGCAAAGGACTTGGATAGACATTTCTGTAAAAAAGACAAACTAATGGCCTACGGCTATATGCTGAATATCACTCATCATCAGAAAGCTGCAAATTCAAACCACAAGGTCTATTCATAGCTATAGGATGGCCATTACCAATATCTATATCTCTTTATATATGGAGAAATTGGAGGACTTGTGCACTGATGTGAGAATGCAAAGCAGTGCAGCCACAATAGAAAACAGTGTAGAAGTTCTTCACCCTTGAAGAACCTAAAAATAAAACTACCATGTGACCCAGAAATCACATGGTCATTTATTAAAAAAATTAAAATCAGGATACTAAAGAGATACTTGCATTCTCAAGTTCATTACAACACTATGCATCATATCCAAGAAGTAGAAAAAAATCCATATATACATTAAAGGGTGAATGAAGAAAATGAGATACATATATATAATAGAAATCAACTTTTAAAAACAAGAAAGTGATGTCATAGGCTATACGATAATTGAACCTTGAGGATATTATGCTAAGTGACGCAAGCAAATTATAGAAGACCAAATAGTATTATGATTCCACTTATATGATATTTTCTAAAGTAGTCAAATTCAGAGAAGCAAAAAGTAGGATTTCAAGGGTTAGGGGAATGGGAAAATCAGGAGTTATTTTTCAATGGATATAGCGTTTCATTCAAGTAAGATAAAAAGTTCTAGAGAATTCTGTCTAAAATATACACTCCAAAATTGGTAAGAGGATATATTTCATTTTATGTGTTGCTTACCACAGTAAAAGCTTTCCAGGTGCCTCAGTGGTAAAGAATCTGCCTGCCAATGCAGGAGACACAGGTTCAATCTCTGGGTCAGGAAGCTTCCTGGAGAAGGAAATGGTACACCATTCCAGTATTCCTGACTGGAAAATCCCATAGACACAGGAGCCTGGAGGGCTACAGCCCATGGGGTTGCAAAGAGTCAGACACAACTTAGCAGCTGAACACACACACACACCACAATAAAAAGGGTAATTGCTACTATTGAATTCATTACAAGATTTTATCCTACAGATGTTATGTGTCAAAAAAGTGTGGGCTGGGCGGGAGAAATCTGATCAATATAATTGGGCACAAAAGCCCAACTACAGCAGATAAACACAAATGCGAAAAAAAAATTAAGCACAAGTATGAATGTTGTTCTAGCATGGAACTTAGCACAAAAGAAAACAGAAAAAATTATAAAATATTCTAAAAATAGGCACTACATTATTCTGTAGTATGAAGGAAAGGTAAAATATGGACATGGAAGTAAAAAAGAAAATATCTAAAAAATCTATGTTGTTAACTAAATTCTTGTTGCTAACATGACCCAAATTATGGAAATTTTAGCTGTTTTTCCAGTATAAATTGACTAAATGGACATTAAATGTTAAGATGTGAAAAATATAACAGAAGACATTCAGAAACTGTCAAAGACTGAATTTATGGAATTTTTCAATACCAGTTTTAAAGACCAGATTGCCATAAACACGTACTGAACTATTTAGACTAAGTTTTGCTTTCACATGTTCTCATAGCAAAGTGTGCGTACCCTGATCATAGCACTTATTCTATACTAAATAAAATAATCTATATTCCCTTGCTATCTCATTTTGTAGTTTGTCATGAAAACAGGCTAAGATTATGTTCTTTTAGTAATTTTATGCTGAAAGCATTACATAAATGATGAATAGATGAACAAATATTGAAGAGAGCTCATCAAAGGGGATGGGGCTTCATGTGTACTATAAAGAGCAGCAAGGACTTGTGACTTTATGACAGCAATGAATAAGCAAAGTTGTTTAATTTAGAAATGTAAAAGTATATGAATGGCAATATGGATTACCGATAAATAACCAGAAACCCAAGCAACTGTATCCTAAAAGAGAAGTAAGAAAAGGTAAAGTAGCCATTGAAACATATGTGAAGGATACAACAAGGCAATTTACAAAAGATGAATTATAAATGAATTAAAACATAAGATATTTGATTCCAATACTACTCAGAAAAATACAAATATAAAATAGAAAATATGCTTTTGCCTTGCAAAATTTGCCATGTGAAAAAAATCTAGTATCACTGAAATCAAAAGGGTTGGAAGTAGGAAAAACTTAATAATCTTGTGATAGCAGCAAAAATTTTTACCTTCTTGAAGATAGTTTGGCTATCCTCTAAGTTTAAAATTTAGTACTCTCATTTCTGGAATTTTATCTGCAGGATATATCACATAACCACACAAGGATATATGTTCAAAGTTGTTTTTTATACACATGAAACTACAAAGAACGAAGCCATCAAAAGAAGATATGTTAAACAAATTATAGTACAGGTATACCATATGCCATTTAACTATGTAGTCATTAAAAAAGGAAAGTACTGGACATATACATGTGAATCCAGAAAAATATCAGTGATATTTTACAAAGTTAAAAAATCCAGGAAAATATGCTTTAGTATGACTATTTATAAAAAATATATCTAATATATAGAAATACACACATATCTGCATGAGCCAAGAAATGACCTGAAAAGATTAGCTAATAACATTGACTAACCTGTTTTGCTTTGAAAAACTATTTACTTCTAACCTTCTGTGTGTGAAAATTATCAACCTTCTGTTAGAAAAATGTACTTTATTATTAATACTGTGATGTTTAATCAAACATATATTAAAAATGAAAATAAAATGAACACAGATAAGAAACTTAAAAATAAGTGTAACTCCTAATTTGCCTAGAGAAAAAAAAAAGAAAAGCAATTGAAATGCATGAATCAGCAGGCCCTTGAAGAAGTAGTGGACAAAGCTGAGCATGTTATTTTAGGACATATGTCCTTTTTCTAAAACCATCAGGAATATGGGGCTTGAAACTATATAAAACAGCCCATAGATCAGATTGCAGCTGAAGAGATTCATGCCTGCATTTAGTTATGAAGTTCAAATTGGAAGCTGTCCAGGCAGAAAACTAATAGAAATGGGTGATAGCTAATTAACCTAAGGCTTCAAAGTAATTGCTCTGCAAGAAGCAATTTTAAAAGGGGCTTTTCTCTTTTTTTTTTTTATTTTTGAAAATCATAAAATGCTCTGTATGACTCGGGCAAATGAGTAAAAACATAAGTATACAAACGAATACTGAATTTTTGAAAATTTTTGCCTCATCCAACTTCTTGGCAAATTTTAGAAAAAGCAAAAGAATCACAAGACCTATGCCACATATCACATACTGAATAACCCATGCTCTCAACTTTGTTGTATATAAAGATAATCAGAGTATATTACTGAAGTCAATGTGGCTAGGAGGATAGGGTTATACTGATTAATCCAGTTCTGAGCCATTCACTTCACCACTAGTCAATTGAGTCAGCTACTCCAAAGCATATAGCTATTTAGTGGAGAAGTAACTCCCCTAGCAAAAGCAAGGTGGTCATATGGAATGAATGGACAACAACCCAAATTAGCCTCCATGTGCCATAATTTACAACTCTGGCTTCACATCTTTGATGAATGGTTCCTTATACTTAAAAAAAATAGTTATACCTTTATTATATGTACTCATTCCTTCTGAGAGAGAGGCATCCCTAATGTCCTGTATCTCTACACCCAGTTCCAAATACAGATACTTGTGTAGTATGGCATTCTCTCATCCCAAATTAGCTGGACATCTCTCACAGCTTCATGGTACCTAAACTTCATGTAGGATGCATAGATGTGGAAATGAAATCTGGGAATTCTGATGAGAAATGATGAGAAATTTTCATTATAATTTCTGAAACTGAGGCAGGAAAGACAGGACCAGGACCAAGGACAGTCTCCTCAGGTAAAGGCATTAGGAAGGAGAGAAATATACCTCTTTGTTTTGCACTTAATGAAGCCATAACACATGGAGGAATGACATCTAAAACAGAAACTTCTTAACATCTGAACAAGAAACTCTGACCACAAAAATGGAGGAGCACATGCAGATAAAAATGTAGCTGATGACCCTATTGGACCTTCCATGTGTGGCACTTGGAGGGGGAGATTTAAGGGAAGATGACTCTTAGATTACATGTATAGTGGTTACAGGAGACAGATGTACAAGACCAGAAGCCAATGCAACCTTGGGCAATCCAGGCAACATCTCAACCATCCCCTCAATGAGTATTCCACCCCTAATCAAAAAGACCCTCCATCCAGTCAAAGGGCTAAAATAAGATAAAAAGAGGAATCAAGAATCCTGTAGTGCATTCCTCTGTGGCAAGGATGCCTGTACTCTTCCTCTTGTAGTGTGTAACTTTTGCTTTAAGCTTAATAAACCATGTATTTGTTTTCTTTGCTCCTCAGCCACAATGTGGGGTGTTTGTGTGTTTGTGTGTGTTTATTTTTTCCTTGGTGTTTTGTGTTCCTTGTCCAAATTCTTTTGGACAAGTTAAACAAGAAACTGGACCTTTGATAAGATTTTCTGGTATCAAAAACATGGCTGCCTGGCTCTAGATCCAAGCTTTAATTTCATGTAGACTAGTCTAGGGGCTTCTCTGATAACTCAGCTCATAAAGAATCTGCCTGCAATGCAGGAAAACCCAGTTGGGAAGATTCCCTTGAGAAGTGATAGGTTACCCACTCCAGTATTAGGATTCCCTGTTGGCTCAGAAGGTAAACAATCCAATGCAATGTGGGAGACCTGGGTTGGATCCCTGGGTTGGGAAAATCCTCTGGAGGAGGCCATGGCAAACCCTCCAGTATTCTTGAGTGGAGAATCCCCATGGAGAGAGGAGCCTGGAAAGCTACAGATCATGGGGTCTCAAAGAGTCAGACATGACTGAGCAACTCTCCACAGACCAGTCTAGATAAATGTTGGGGACCATATTTTCTGATAAATCTTTGATCATTTCATTACCCAATATGACTACAGAATATCATATATTTATAAAAAACTCTTTAAGAAGCATG
Source organism: Bos mutus (assembly GCF_027580195.1). NCBI lineage: Eukaryota > Metazoa > Chordata > Mammalia > Artiodactyla > Bovidae > Bos > Bos mutus. The sequence goes on along the minus strand of NC_091630.1, from coordinate 31,131,007 downwards.
ATATCTTTCCAGGTATTTGAACAGTTAAGCTCTCAATAAAAACATCTATTTCTGCTTTATTGACTATGCCAAAACCTTTGACTGTGTGCATCACAATAAACTGTGGAAAATTCTTCAAGAGATGGGAATACCAGGCCACCTGATTTGTCTCTTGAGAAATCTGTATGCAGGTCAGGAAGCAATAGTTAGAACTGGACATGGAACAACAGACTGGTTCCAAATAGGAAAAGGAGTACGTCAAGGCTGTATATTGTCACCCTGCTTATTTAACTTATATGCAGAGTACATCATGAGAAACGCTGGGCTGGAAGAAGCACAAGATGGAATCAAGATTGCCGGAAGAAATATCAATAACCTCAGATATGCAGATGACACCACCCTTATGGCAGAAAGTGAAGAGGAACTAAAAAGCCTCTTGATGAAGGTGAAACAGAAGAGTAAAATGTTGGCTTAAAGCTCAACATTCAGAAAACGAAGATCATGGCATCCGGTCCGATCACATGGGAAATAGATGGGGAAACAGTGGAAACAGTGTCAGACTTTATTTTTGGGAGCTCCAAAATCACTGCAGATGGTGACTGCAGCTATGAAATTAAAAGACGCTTACTCCTTGGAAGGAAAGTTATAGATAGCATATTCAAAAGCAGAGACATTACTTTGCCAACAAAGGTCCATCTAGTCAAGGCTATGGTTTTTCCAGTGGTCATGTATGGATGTGAGTGTTGGACTGTGAAAAAGGCTGAGGGCTGAAGAATTGATGCTTTTGAACTGTGGTGTTGGAGAAGACTCTTAAGAGTCCCTTGGACTGCAAGGAGAACCAACCAGTCCATTCTGAAGGAGATCAGCCCTGGGATTTCTTTGGAATGAACGATGCTAAAGCTGAAACTCACCTAATGCAAAGAGTTGACTCATGGAAAAAAATCTGAAGCTGGGAGGGATTGGGGGCAGGAGGAGAAGGGAACGACAGAGGATGAGGTGGCTGGATGGCATCACTGACTTGATGGACGTGAGTCTGAGTGAACTCCAGGAGTTGGTGATGGACAGGGAGGCCTGGCGTGCTGTGATTCATGGGGTCGCAAAGAGTCGGACACGACTGAGTGACTAAACTGAACTGAAGCTCTCAATAATTTAAACTTCCCATAGAACTAGTAAGAAAGTTCTTAAGATGGCAGCAGTAAGTTGTTCAGGATTCAGTTTTTCTCAACAACCTTCGGTGTCACTCCGATATGGTTAGTTTAGGATTTTGCTCTAGTCAAACGATCAATTACATAGTTTTGTTGTTGTTGTTGTTCTGGCTTTTTTTTTCTTTTTTTTAGGTCTGAGCCATTTATACCTCTGCTAGAATCAGAGTGGGACAGATTTTTCTAAGGTGCATTGTTTACATGCTGGAGATTTGCGTACACAAAAATGTTAGCACAATTTACTAAGACAAACTTCAGTTAATATTTCAAGACCCAAAATGCATACTAACATCATTAAATTTAAATGGTTGTGTATGAGTGTCCACAATTTGATTGGAACTACTTCTAGGATTGTGCTTGCATGTTAGATCATGTAATGGATAATGAATCAGTAGTATGGAGGATTTTATTTCATCAACTGGTTTGTAACTAAGCACAAGTTGTATGATAAATAACATGTCTTCTAGTATTTTGCTATTGGTGCTTTCCTATTTAAAAAATAGATAATTTACCTAATTCTTAAATTGTTATTTACAAAATTATTGTAGCATGGGTCTTAGAAAAAAAAAGGCTTTTTTTTTCAGAATAATATGTCTTCTAGATTGTTCTTGTTTTTATTAATAATATTAATGTCTATTTATTTGTCTTTTATTACAGGATTTATTTATACATGTGGTGGAACTTTAAAAGGACTGAATGGCACTATAGAAAGCCCTGGTTTTCCATATGGATATCCAAATGGTGCAAACTGTACGTGGGTAATAATAGCAGAAGAACGAAATAGAATACAAATTGTTTTTCAGTCATTTGCTCTAGAAGAAGAATATGACTACTTATCCTTATATGATGGACATCCTCATCCTACAAACTTTAGGACAAGGTTAGTGTATTTTGAATGGAAAAATGGATGGACATATTTAATGGGTAAAAGAAGTTTATTTTACAAAAGATGCTTAACATTTGTGGTGAAATTCAAGTATTACTCCTTTGGAAATATATCGTCTTATGAACAAATGAGCTCCATAGCCTGACTTCAGAACACTAGTAAATCATCTCTCCAAAAAGTGAATTTAAATTGAATTGTACCCCTTTAGAGTGGTTAACGGAGAAGGCAATGGCACCCCACTCCAGTACTCTTGCCTGGAAAATCCCATGGACGGAGGAGCCTGGTAGGCTGCAATCCATGGGGTCGCTGAGAGTCGGACACGACTGAGCGACTTCTCTTTCACTTTTCACTTTCATGCATTGGAGAAGGAAATGGCAACCCACTCCAGTGTTCTTGCCTGGAGAATCCCAGGGACGGGGGAGCCTGGTGGGCTGATGTCTATGGGGTCACACAGAGTCGGACACGACTGAAGTGACTTAGCATAGCATAGCATAGAGTGGTTAAAGATATTTTGATTTTTAAAATTCTTGCCTCATGGTTTCATTCTTTATGGGCATGACTTTTAGTAACGTGAAAGCATGTAATGCATCTTTCAGTGGTATGTGACCAATTTTAATATACAATAATATGCAAAATATTAAAAATCAATGTTTATATAACAGAATACACTAATTTTAGATAACGTGTATAGTTTATAAACTTTAAATATCTGAGAAGTAAACCCTCTTATATCACCAACTGGGACATTCATGATTCTGTCCACACAAACCAAATTATTTAAGTTAGTTAATAAAACAGATATGAAAACTAACTGGTACCCTGACTATTTAGAAGTGTTTCTTCAGTATTTCATTTTAGTATATCTAGACATAATTTATGCTGTATTGTCAAGAATTGTTTTTAAACATAAACCAATTCTAATTCAAACCAACAAATTTAAAATGTCAGATATTACATGTTTCATGCAGTTCTAGATTTTTACTAATGTGTGCATATTTTCCTTAACTATAGTGTACTGTCTTTATTGTAATTCAAAATATTCTAAGCAGATAATTTATAAGAATTAGAAACCCTTACATACTTGACTATGCTCGAGTTATGATTCTATGATTCTGTTATTTTTCCTAATAGTTGATTCTGTGTATTTGTCTTCCTGATCTACAGGAATAAGATTATCAACACTAAGTTTTTATACATTCATCGGTCTTCCATATTTTTTGCACTGATTTTTCATATCTTACATAAAAATTTGATATATATTATCTTCACTTTTACTAAGAAAACATGTAATGTATAGAGAAGATATTGGACCAGGAGATAAGGCTTGCATATTAGAGCTAACTTTGTTGTTCACTGGCTGTTTGAGCAATCCACAACAGCTATTCTTGTTTAAAATGGAAGGAGGTAAAAAAAAATAAATAAAAAATAAAATGGAAGGAGGTAATAATAATGAAAATCTGTCCATCTCACTATATTCATTTGAATATCTCATGAGATAATGTATATGAAACTGCTTCATAAATATATAATATTTTTAGTACACATTTCAACTGTTTGCAGTCAGAATGACAGTTTAAAATGTCTGGAGTGTTTCCAAACACGTTTGTACAAAGATAATATCACTAGATTGATTACAGATTAAATTCTATTTTTCTTTCTTTCTTTTCTTTTTTTGCTCTACATTTATTTACTGAAGATTTCTAACTTAATTTCTTACTTCATTTTACACTGTTAAATTCATAATATCTATTTATTTCAAAGATATACAGTATGGCAGACACATCAACAGTGCTCTTTCATTGTCATTGCCAATATCGTTAAAAGTTCCATGTCTTTTATTAATGATGCAGTCAAGATAGTGTGTGTGCCTGCCTGCACTAGTGGCAGTGTGTGGGTGTTTGCTTTCACCTAGTGAGGCCATGAAAGAAAATGGAAGACACTTCTCAGACTATCAGGTCAGCTAAATTAATGTAAATAAAGCTAGAAGCACAAAGGTTTTTTGTATTTCCTTTACATTAGCAATGTATGCTATTATCATTGTGTAAATATGGAAAAAATAAAATTCTCCAAATGTTATCTAATAGTTTTAATCACTCCACTGATAATACTGTTTGTACAAGTATCTATCCTCTGTAGATACACTCAAAAATGAGAAAAAAAAATTTATTTTATCCCCATCCTTCTTTTTTTAAGCAACTGTCACCTCTGGGAAGTTAAATGATGCGATTCATGGGGTCGCAAAGAGTCAGACACGACTGAGCGACTTATCTGATCTGATCTGAAGATGGGGAAAATAAATTTATTGTTCTCATTCTTTCTTTCCTAATCTGTAAATGGGGAATAACAACATTAAATTTACAGAGCTTTTATGATGAATACAGTGTAATGAAAGTTCAATAAAACAAATCTTTAGCATTTATTAAGTGATTCCCCTGTACCTGACACTATATCTTGTAATTGTTACATTTAATTTCTCCCCTGTTTAAATAATGTGAAAACACCCCTATTAATATCATCATTTTACCGTTTGGAAATTGGACTTATATTACTTGCCCAAGGTTAACACTGTTAAAAGTAACCAGAGGCAGGATCATCACTGCAATGCAGATTTGTCTGAGTTCTGAGATTAAACATAAATAAATTAATTAATTATAAAACAAATTATATATAAGTATGATATATATATATATATATATATCTCCATGGTTTGTTTATTGATTAAAGCCTATTTTTTCTTAGCAATATTAGGTAAAATTTAATGAATGAGATAAATGAAAAACAATAAAAAACAACTGAATAGTAGAACATACAAAGATATAAACAGAAAGATAAAGTATAAGTTTATTCTTGGTATGAGTTTATGAGCTCAAGTACATTCTCTATAGCATTTTGGTTATTGTCAGTATATAATATATCTGTTGGTCTTTATGCTTAAAGAAATACTGTTGCTAATATTAGAGAACTGATTTTAATTAGCAAGACTTGGGGGGAAAAATCCAGTATGTATCCTACAGCTCCTTCCAGACTGTGTTTGTACACAGTCTGCTGTTTGCTTAGAAGCCTAATCTGCTCCTGGCAGTTTGATTCATTTTTGTGTCTGTTCTTTGACTCACTGTTTTCTTTCTCTCACATCCTCACTTAATACATGTCCTTATGGTATGCCTGCTGCTTTCTGTCTTTCAGAAATTGATACTCATATATTGTTACTTTCCATGCACTCCAATAGACTTTTGATAAACAGCTTTATATACTTGCCTTGCCTGGAGAAACCCAGGGACGGGGAAGCCTGGTGGGCTGCTGTCTATGGGATCACACAGAGTCGGACACTACTGAAGTGACTTAGCTTGGCTTATACTTGCCTTGTAAGAACACAGAAAAGATGATCTATAGGTCTTATCATTCTTGCTTGTATAAGAGATATATTCAGTTTTGTAATCACAATTTTATTTTTTTAAACTATTTTCTAAACTCCAATTATTGATGATTCTGCTTGTTTTTATCTCATTGTTTTAAAATTTATTAAATAAAAATTGATATTGCTGGCTGAATTTGATATTTAAATAGCAATGTACCATTGGAAAATTCCTTTATAATTATATCTTTAGCTTAAAACAAATTTGGTCTAGATGTGAAAAGAACAATTGTAAGCTTTGTTTACTTTTTATTTTAATACTGTATTTTCTCAATAAGAAAGTTATGTGCTGTTGCTTAGTCACTCAGTCATGTCTGACTCTTTGTGACCCCATGGACTGTGGCCCACCAGGCTCCTCTGTCTATGCGGGTTCTCCAGGCAATAAAACTGGAGTGATATCTCATTGTAGTTTTGATTTACATTTCTCTAATAATGAGTGACATTGAGCATCTTTTCATGTGCTTGTTAGCCATATGTATGTCTTCTTTTGAGAAATGTCTCTTTAGGTTTTTTGTCTACTTTTTGATTGGGTTGTTTGCTTTTCTGGTATTGAGTTGTATGAGCTGCTTGTATATTTTGGAAATTTATTCTTTGTCAGTTGTTTCCTTTGCTATTATTTTCTCCCATTCTGAGGGTTGTCTTTTGCCTTGTTTGTAGTTTCCTTTGCTGTGCAAAAGTTTTTAACTTTAACTAGGTCCCACTTGTTTATTTTTGTTTTTATTTCCATTACTCTAGGAGGTGGGTCATAGAAGATCTTGCTTTGATTTGTCATCGAGTATTCTGCCTTTGTTTTCCTCTAAGAGTTTAATAGTTTCTGGTCTTACATTTAGGTCTTTAATCCATTTTGAATTTATCTTTGTGTATGGCATTAGGTAGTGTTTTAATTTAATTCTTTTGCATGTAGATGTCCAGTTTTCCCAGCACCACTTACTGAAGAGGCTATCTTTGCCCCATTGTATATTCTTGCCTCCTTTGTCAAAAATAAGGTACCCGTAGGTGTGCGGGTTTATCTCTGGGTTCTCTGTCTTGTTCCACTGGTCTATATTTCTGTTTTCATGCCATGTTGTTTTGATGACTGTAGCTTTGTAATTTAGTCTGAAGTCAGGAAGGTTAATTCCTCCAACTCCATTCTTCTTTCTCAAGACTGTTTCAGTTATTTGGGGTCTTGTGTTTCCATATGAATTGTAAACATTTTTGTTCTAGTTCTGTGAAAAATATCATTAGTTATTTGATAAGGATTGCATTGAATCTGTAGATTGCATTTGGTATTATAGTCATTTTCACAATATTGATTCTTCCTACCCAGGGACATGGAATCTCTCTCCATCTGTTTACATAGTCTTTGATTTCTTTTATCAGTCAGTGTCTTATAGTTTTCTGTGGAGTGGTCAATGGAAACTTGCTGTAAGATTAGGGAACTCAAACAGGGGCTCTGTGGAAGGCTGAAGGGTCAGATGGGGAGAGAGATTGGTGGGAGGTCCAGGAGGGAGGAGATGTGGGTGTACCTATGACTGATTCTTATTGGTGTATGATAGAAAACCACAAAATTCTGTAAAGCAATTATCCTTCAATTAAAGTATTTAAAAAACAATTAAAAAAAATAATAATACTGGAGTGGGTGGCCATGCCCTCCTCCAGGGGAATCTTCCCAACCCAGGGATCAAACCCAGGTCTCCCACATTGCAGGTATATTCTTTACCATCTGAGCCACCAGGGAAGCCCAAAAAAGTTATACCAAGATGTAAAAAGAAAAAAAAATCACTCAATCTCATGAAACAGAGACAGATATATTCATATATATAGGACCATACTATGTATATTATGTTCACATTTAATCTCCTTGCAATAATATATACATAAATTCACATGTGACTAGAATTTTTATAAGCATCAAGTTTAGTGGCTGTTTGTCTTACTATAAACATGATTATTTAATTATTCTATTATAAAATATTTTGTTTTTTGCCTTTCATAATTAATTCATATATAAGCATTAGAATTAATTCAGACAACAGGCTCACATCACGACCCCTAGATGAAAAGAATTCTGGAAAAATAACATTTTGTTCTAACCTCAATCATGAAAAGTGGCAAAGAGAAAGCTCAGAATCAGTCACATGACAGAAGATGTCATAGCATCAAAGTGTTTCATTCACATATTTTACTATTAATTTCAGTTTTAAGAATCTTATTTCTATAAATAATTTGTTTGTAATTGAAAGAATAGGTTTGTAATTTAAGAAGAAAAAGTATATGTTGTGGCCACTACTACACACCATGACCATCACATGAGGATAACCATCTCCAGTTTTTTTAATGACAACTTTAGAAATTATTTATACTTCAGATATTTATTTGTAAATTTCTTTTAAATTTTTCATGGAAGATCTGTTTCTATTCTTTCACTGTGAGCCTATGTATGTCCTTAAAACTAAATGAGAAAAATTGAAAGCATATTATAATGTAAATAATAACAAAAGTAATAATGTGTTGATATAAATTCAATGAGTATCATACAGAATCTAAAATACAAAAAATTGTATTCTAGTGCTAAAGGGCATAAAGTTGGAAAATGAAGATCCACACTATATTCAATGTTAAAATGACTAAATTTTATAAAGCTCTCATTCTTTGGAATCAAAATACAGAATTATCAAAAACTCCTAAAGTATTTTGGGTTATTTGGAAAAACGATATAGTATTTTGTCAAACTATCACATAGAAATTACAAGGAAAATATTTAAGTATAAGAAAAAAGTTTAAGCTGCAAAATTAGAATGCACAATAAAAAGTAATAATTAGAATGTGGTATTGGCTGATATAAGAGTAGAAGATATTTGGAACAAATTTTATATGAATTCAGAGAAATAGGAGAAGATTATATCACACAAGATACTAATATAAATATGAGAAATATTTCCTATCATTATAATACATGAAAAAATTTTAAAGAAAGACATAAGATATGGTTCCATGAATAAAAACATTTTCTGTGATCAAAATATATAGTGATCAAAATATATATCAAAATAAATATTTAAAGAATTATCAGAAGAAATAAAAATTTGACATTATATATACACACTCATATATATATACAAATAAATATGAGACAACAGTTTGATGTGCCTAATAGAAAAAAATTTTAGAAATTAATATGAAATTTATAATATATATAGAAATATACAAAATATGAACAGTGAGTTCATAAAGAAAAAATGTTAAAAAGCTAATATACTGTAAAAAAATACAAGAATATTTCTAGTGGTTTCAAAAAATAAATGAAAAGAACTATGTAATAATTTTCAAACAGAAAATTGTCTAAGACCTGAAAAACTGCAAACACTCTCAGTGAAGGTATCCTGGTATTTTCATGCCTCACTAATGGGAATATAAGTGCGTATATGATTTCTGAAAGATAACAAATTATCAAAAGTATTTACTCTTAAATTTTATAAATATCTGTCTCTCAAGTTATATACAGATTTTCTTTGCTGTTTTGTTTAAAGTAGCAAAATCATGAATGTTTAATAAGCAAAGGAGTAAATGTAGCAATTAGAAAACAAGTCTTATAAGAATAATTATGGATGGGGAGCTTCCAGATGGCACCAGTGGTAAAGAATTCACCTGCCTTTGCAGGAGACATAAGAGACATGGATTTGATCCCTAGGTCAGGAGAAGGACAGGGCAACTCGCTCCTGTATTCTTGCCTGGAGAATCCCATGGACAGAGGAGACTGGCAGGCTATAGTCCATAGGGTCACAAAGAGTCGGACATGACTGAAGTGACTTAGCAAACACAAAGGTTCATGACATATTACCAGCTAGAGTAAAAAATAGATTTCAAAACAGTATATATAATAATGTAATGAGATAGCTTGTACATATATCTGTGTGTCTTTGTGTATTTGTGAACTAAAGGATTTATTACAAAATGGTAACTATGGTCATCTCATGGTAATGGAATTAAGAGGATTTATTCTTTTTATGCTAGCCCTTGATTTCTAAGACTTTTTACTTTTAATATCTAGTGACATTAGAAAAAACATATTCTGGTTTGCTTGTATCTCATCTGAGTTTCAAGAATATTTCCCACTGTATATCACTTAATGATTTAGTCTGAATTGTAAACTGGAAGAGATGAATATTAATATAAAAATGAACATTGACTAATTTCATGCTCAATAAGTTAGACTTTCAAATGAATCAGAACCATAAAATGAAACTTCATATTTGAACTTTTCAAATTTACAATCTGTTATCATACTAAAATAATAATGAAAAAAAACAATTGTGAAGAAAAAAAAGTACTTTTTAAAGTTAAAAACTAGACAGCAAATTATTATAAATTTAAAATTATATAATTTATATAGTAAATTATTATAAAGTTAAAATTAGACAGTGTGTATATCAAAATTAATCTTTTTCTAAACAATTCTTTTATTGTCCAGATAATAGCCCTATATCAAGAGAAGCAAACTGAAAATGTACATATATATAGCATATATATATGTGTGTGTGTGTATGTGTGTGTGTGTACATCTTGTTCTTGATGTCGACTAAAGGAGAAAACATTGAATATTTTGATTGTTTAGATTAATAAATGCTATTAAAGGTCAGACTTTAAAATTGAGGCACACATTTTCCACAGCTCAATATACAGATCTTCAGTGGTAAAATTAAGTAAAATTTGACAAAATATACTCATTAACCCACACTCTTATGAATATATAAACATTTTCATAACCCCAGAAAATTTTATAGTTTTCCCTTCCAGTCAATGTCTATCTTCACAAGCAACTACTCTACTAATTTGTTTCATCAAGACTTACTTTTGCCCTTTCTAAATATTCGTATACATTAAATGTTATAATATGTATTGCTTTCTTTTTTGATCTTTTTCACTCAGCATGATGTTTTTGAGATTCATCCACATTGTGCCAACAGCTTGTTCCATTTTATTGTTGAGCAACATTTTATGAATTGTTCATTGTCTGTGTAAAAATACAATGAACATTCATACACAAGTTTTCATATAGATACATTTTCATTTGTCTTAGGTAAATATCTAATAAGGAAATTGTTTGGTTACTGGGTTAATATATTTTTAACTTCATTTTAAACACTTGTAATCAGCTTTCCAATTTTTACTTCACCACGAACATATGGAAGTTCAGATTGTTCCACATCTTCAACAACATTTGAGATCAGCCTTGTGTTTTTATTTTTCATCTCTGTTATAACTACTGAATATTTTCTTATGTGTTTCCTGATCATTTATTGATATATCTTATAAAAAGTTTCCTGTTTTTAACTAGGTGCTTCATTTGTCTTTGGAGAAGGCAATGGCACCCTACTCCAGTGCTTTGCCTGGAGAATCCCATGGATGGAGGAGCCTGACAGGCTGCATTCCATGGGGTCTCTAGGAGTCAGACACACTGAGCGACTTCACTTTCACTTTTCACTTGATGCATTGGAGAAGGAAATGGCAGCCCACTCGGGTGTTCTTGCCTGGACAATCCCAGGGACGGGACAGCCTGGTGGCTGCCGTCTGTGGGGTCACACAGAGTTGGACACGACTGAAGTGACTTAGCAGTCATTTGTCTTTATAATTGTAATTTGTATACTTATACAATCTTTTTACCATTTTTTACAAATATATACATTACAAATTCTTTTTCAGCCTATGATTACTTTTTCATTTTCTTTCACTTTCTTTAGTTTAAATTTTGACAAAGTTCAATTTAAATAATCTTTATATATTTTAGTGCTTTCTAAGTAGTCTGACAAATATTTGCTTATCCAAAGATGGAAAGATATTCTTCTGCATTTTTTTCTGAAGCTTCAAAATTATAGACTTGGTATTTAGGTCAGTGATCAATCTCAACCAATTCAAAAGCATGGAGAAGTCTAGGTTCATTTCTAGTCTATGTGGCTATTATAATAAACAAGAATGAGCATGGCTTATGTTTCAAAGAATCTTCGAAATGACAACCAAATAAATCATGTGTCTTATCTGGCTGCTTCTGAGTACAGTTAAGATTAAGCATATTTTAAGTAGTTTTTAAAACATGACTGCTTGATTAAATAGATTTTGCTAGAGAAATTCCTGTCACATTCTTCTCCCTATCTCTATGATAAGAAGAGATACCTCTTTACTTTTTTACTACTTAGTGTGATTATCTATAATCAATTTATCCTTTTGTACATAGATGCAAGATACACTTCATTCTTGTTAAATTCTCTGAACTTCATTTATCTCCTTATTGTTATTGAATATCAAAGATTTACCCAGCATTTTTCCTCAGTATACTGAGGGATAGTTACAAAAGATGTAATACTTTGTCACTATTTATTGTTTATTTTATAGATTTGGTGCGTTCCTGACATAACCATAGAATTCACAAGCCTAAAAAAAAAAAAAAAAAAAATTCACAAGCCTAAAGGACATAATCAAGGAATAGTAATTAGAATGAATAAACAAAAATCTATAGCTAGAATTCCCACTTGTGTAATTGGTAGACTTCCTCCTTCCTAAAATGCTGTCAGTGTCCCCATAAATGTCACTATAGTTCTCTTTTTACTATAGTGGACACTGATTAATCTTTTCTCTTTTCTTTTTCTTCTCTTCTTTGCTTCCTGAATTTCTCATGTAACCTTTTAATATTCATGTTAATATCTCTTCATCCTAATCGCTGCTCCTCTCAGTGCAACACAGTGATCTGTATCCTTTCTTGTAGGTATACTGTTGAGGGAGAGAATAACTTTCTCACAAAAATTATCAGAAAGTGGTTAAATGACTTGCTAGACCATAAAAACAAATGGCCATAGAGTATACTCTATGGCAGTGCACTCCACTGATTTAACTGTACTCCCAAGTCCCTGTCTCCAGAAAGATTTGAATGAGAGTAGTACAACCCAATCCATTTTGTTGTCTGAAGATTTCCACCTTCAGAGTTAGAACCAGTCCTTGTATCATGATTATCTCTCTTGTATAATACAATGTCTATGAAATGCAGATACTTTACTGCCTGACTTACTGGAATAGAGTACATGTTTGTGTGTGTGTGTGAGTGTGGTAATTACATATGTGATATTAACAACTGTATACTCAATAAATAAAGAGAAATAATAACATATTTTCCTCATTTATCTATTATATTAATGAGATCCAAATGACATTTATTTTGCTTACTGTTAATCCAGCTATGATCTTAGTAATTGTCTTGTATAGAAAATACAGATTACAAAAAAAAAAAGAAAGAAAGAAAGAAAATACAGATTACATAAAACACAGAAATTGAGGATAGAAATGTAGAAATGGGTTTTTCTATGAACAAGCTTGAAACATTTGCTATATTGTGGCTAGTATTCTCCTCCCCCAAATTTTAATTTACTTAAGATATATTGCATTGCCATAGGACATACAAGTAATTTTTTTTAATGGCAATTAAAATTTTGATGCACCATAGGCAGTTAATGATTCTTCTCTTTAGATATCATTCTTTACTTTGGAACATTCAAATTAATGATTGGAGAGATCTCAAGGACAGACAGGGTTTCTAGAACTTTTTGTCAACATAAAAGACTCTTTCAAATCTGAGTAAGGCAAGGATTCAAGAGTATACACAATCATTTGTTGTTTATACTAGGCACATTGCCAAAAATAATTGAGGTGGCTTTTATTAAAGAAACAGACTAAATTAAACTATTAAAAGATGGATTAAAACATAAAAGATGCCACCATCAAGTTTAACTATGTTCATTGGATTATATTTATTCAATCTTTTATAGCAAATTTATGAAAGGTTTACTTCCATTAGCCTGTTTTCAGTTAAATAGCACAGATATGTCATTAACTAACAGTATTTCTTATGCAAGTATCTCATTCTTCACAAACATTCATTTTTCATCTGTAAATGGCATATCAAAAGTCCTGTTTCTCTCCCAGAGAGCGACTCAATGTTATAATAAATTTGTTAATAACTAAAATTTTCATTTAGCAATACAAAATCTTGAATAAAAATTTTAGATTAGGCATCCAGATTAAATCTTTTTGAATTATTTAAGATTTTTTAATATGTCTTCTAAAGGAATCTATGGGTATTACAAATTAACATTTTCTGAATATGCAGGTTATATCAGGCTATTTATATGCAACTGTTATAACATCATTTCAGATATTCTTCCTAGTACTTCTACTCTACAGATGAGGAAAAGTTCAGAAATACCAATAACATTAACAAGATAAAAAAAATAGGTTTCTAAGAGATTGAAGTTTGAATATAAATAGGTTAAAGCATAGCTCATTGGTTACATTTATTTTTATTTTTCAATTATACCATTTTTGAATGATGGACTAGAAGATTTACTTTATTTGCTTTTAAAAGAAGATTTAGTTTAAATTAGATAACTATACAATCAGGTAAGTTTGCTAACCATTTATTTTATTATTTTTTTTATTAAATCTAACTTAAAAGGTCAAGAGCATTAAAGGGTATAAGGAAAGGACCCATATTTGTATCAGGATCCACTTTTTTTAAAATTACCCTTTTGCTATTATGACATAACATACATCCAAAGCATATTTGTGTCATAAAATGATTGTATCAAAGACGAGTAATCTTTCATAGACGTTTAAATTTGATGATCTTAATATATCTCAAAGACATTGAGCCTTCACAGAAAAATAATTAAATTTATCAAATGAAAAATACATATAATTAAGTGCATGGTTATCACTTTTTAGAAGACATTTTTATTCTATCTATAAATGGTACTTTAAAAAAAATCACTACTTAACTATATATAAATTCAAAAGTGGTATTTAACAAATCTTTAACTTACATTGATTTTATAAATATTATAATAGTAATTTGGGCCAAAGTTTGGAAAGAAAAATAAACTTGATTTAAAGGATTCAAGAAATATAATTATTTTCTAAATAATCTTCCTCACTAAATGCATATTAAAGACACTAATATTAGAAAATGTCAGTGACCATAAATTTGTATAAATGCATATATGAAATGTAAGGACTTTACAAAAATCAATGGAAAGATCTGATAATAAAATCTTATCTTCAACTTCCATATATTAAAAATAGTGTACATATATAATATTTCTTTACAAATTTTCTTCTTTGAGGTATTTACAGTTCAAAAATAAAATTTCAGGAGATTGCCATGTATGTTACACTTCTCTTGGTGGATAGAAGGGCTAAAATATGTATATAATATGAAACCTTGCCATGAAAGCTACCAATATGTTTGCAATATGTTTTCTTCACCTACATGAACCAATCTGAGCAACCTCATTTCATTCATTTTTAAATTATAATTTATAATTACAAAAATAAAATATTTTGGGGTGAGATGTGATCATTGGAAAAGCCTCAACTGAAAAGAAAATTAATATTAATCAACCCATTGCCACACCATATCTATTGTTATACTGATACTGTTTGATGTGTCAGTTTGAATTTACATATGAATTTCCTATATTCATCGTATGCTTTTTAAAAATATATTTACATATACAAATATGTAACTCTAAAACATACAGATTATGAAGCATTATATTAGCATTAACACCAATAAGCCTACAACTTGACAAAGACCATCAAAATATTTCTTTATTTCTTATCCATCCCTGGCCTTAGTCTGATTTCTCACCAGGAACAGGCATTTTCATATTATGGCCATTATTTTCTCAAATTTTTACAGAAAAATGATTTAATTATGCATGCATGTATCCCTAAACAACAGAAAGTTTAATTTTTCTTATTTGCAAGTTTTGTAAAATATATATCATACTGTTATAGCTTTCTGAGACTCGTTTTTTGACTCCACATAATGTTTCTAAGAAACATCTAGATTTTAAGAGTCATCCATGTTTTGGTCCCTTGCTTTAGTTTATCCATTTTCACTCATCTTTATTCAATCTTATGCATATATTACACTTCACTTAGGAATATAATGCACTATATTGGTTTATTTTCTAAAAGATAGTTTATATTGCCTTCAGTTTTGCAATTACAAATAATACGACTATGATAAACTTGTATATATTTTCTAGTACAGAGTGTGAGAGATCCTCTCAGATCCCAGAGAAGAAGGGCTAGTTCAGTGTATACAGAAGATGCAATTGTTTAAATTTACTCACATTCCCATAATGCAAATTGTTTTCCCAAGTGTTCATGCTACTCTACAATATCACTGATAATATATAATGATAAATTATAATTGACAATGTCTTCATATTAGACATAGTCAACATGATGTTTTTCAGGGATTTTAATTTTTGATAATTTATTGGGTATAAAATGTTGTCTCATGGTTTGAATTTGTGTTTTTCTGATTGAAATAAACCTTTCTTTAGTATTATGTGCCACTCCTGAGGGTTTGGATTTAAGGTAGGAAGAAAAAGACATGAGTCAAAGAAAATTCTAGATTTTATTGTCATAGAAACCTGAAGAAAAAAATCTAGTTATATTTTTCTGGATGAAGAAGATAGACAATGATCATGTTGGGGTGGAGGTGGAAATAGGACTTTGATTTGATCATTTTAATTTCTAGGTCTATTAGGCACACTACTTTCTCCCTTTCGTTAGGCACACAAGTAGCAATGTCAAATGAGTATTTAGATACGCAATCATGGAGTTAATGGGAGAAGGAAGCAATGTGAAAGCAAAGTGTTGGACAAGAATGTGTTGGGAAACAGTGAGAAAAAAAATCTGAGGACTGAGGTATGACATTCCAGGTATAAAGTACATGTAAGTCAGGAAAAAGCAACAGAAGAGGATTAAAAGACAGAGGCCAGGGAAGTTAGAGGAGATCAAGTGAGTGGTATCTTGGGAGCAAAGAAAGTAGAAGGAGGAACAATGAGCATCTATGACACATGCTGATGTCAAGCCTTCCTCAAGTTCAATGAGAGTCAGGAATTGCCCATTGGATTTAATGACATACAGGTCATTTAAAAGTCAAAAAAGTTACTTTTTTCAGCATCATTGAGGGCAAAAATCAGATTGAACTGGATTGGATCAGGAGAGAATGGGAAGAAACAAAATGGAAACAATTATAGACCAATGTGTATACAATGAAATTTTAATGTAGAATTTACAAAAATAAAATATTGTCCAGAGGGAAATGTGGAAATAACAGAATTCATTTTAATTTTATATATATACTTTTCAATCTATATTTATCTTATGGGAGATATTCATGTTCACATTTCAGGATAATAGGAATAATTCCATAAAGAAGAAATTTTAATGATGAAGAAGAAATAAAAACAGTTGCTAGAATATGTTCATAAATGAGAGGAGATAGTGTCCAGTGCACAGGTGAGGGAGCAGACTCAAGGAGGATAAGAAATTCATTCACAAGAACATACTCTCTTAGGCATTACACTACATGATCACACCTCATATGGATGTTCAGAAGTATGTCTTTTTTGTGGCCTTAAGAGCTTGCCGCTGGTTCAAGTCTGTGTTAAGGCTCAAAGTTGCTTTTAATCCTGGCTTGTGATGACTTGGCAATATAATTACCACAATAATTTCGTAAGACTGTGGTCTTTGAGTTTTATCTGTCACCAATTATACTCAAAGCTTTGACTTTTATTTTCTAAACATGATTCTAAATTAGGATTGATTGATTTTGCCTCATTGCCCTTTTTTGGTCTCTCTCATAAATTCTTGGTGGCTATCATGAAACCAAATGAAACATGAGAGTTCTGTGTAAAGATGGTACCCTTAATCTCACTATTATTTAAAATTTTTGAGGCCCTTGCTCTTTAATCCTTTTTCAATCTTTTTAATATTGATATTGTATCCAGAAGTTGGCTGTTTCAGTTATAGGATGTTGTTATCTCTAAACTCTCTTGCCTTTGATCTCTGCTTGAAAACCAGCCAAATATAGCTCAAACCCTTTTTTACAATATAAATGTATATTGTAATATATTTGTAAAGGCAAATCATTTATAATGCATTTCTAAAGGAAGGCAATTTTGCACAGCACTTTCTGGCTTTTTAAGCCACTTTCTGTAGAATGAAAAGCTGAATAAGCTCATGATAAGCCCTCAAAGTCAAATACTTTACCAAAATCTGTGCCACAGCCTAAAATAGATGTTTATATTTCTAGCATGTGATGTCTATTTCCTCAAAACCCATTGCCGGCTGCTAAGCAAATTGTACCTATTTTACACTTTTATTGTGGCAATGTAACACGTAAATAGCTATTCCACAGATATTTTACAAATAAGCAGATGAGTAGCCAAAAAAGGGTAGAAAATTATTCTAGTTTTAACACAATGTTAGTTATAAAAATGACTATACGATAACCTAGTTTAAAAATAGCAAGATGTCACCAGAAAGTCATATGAATTTTTTTCCAGATGATAGTCTTTTCTAGTTCAGATAGACTGCTGTTCTTCAGTCACTAAGTCATGTCCAACTCTTTGTGATGCCATGGACTGCAGCACGCCAGGTTCCTCAGTCCTCCACCATTTCCTGGAGTTTGCTCAAATTCATGCCCATTGAGTGGGTGATACTATCTAACCATCTAGTTATCTGCCTCCCCTTTCTCCTTTTGCCTTCAATCTTTTCCAGAATCAGGGTCTTTTCCAATGAGTCAGCCCTTTGCATCAGGTAGCCAAAGTACTGGAGATTTAGCACCAGTCTTTCCAAAGAATATTCAGATTTGATTTCCTTTAGGATTGACTGGTCTGATCTCCCTGTAATCCAAGGGACTCTCAAGGGTCTTCTCCAAAACCACAATTAGAAATATCAATTATTCAGCACTCAGCCTTCTCTATGGTCCAACTCTCACATTTGTACCTGATTACCAGATAAAAGGGGCTTCCCTGGTGGCTCAGATAGTAAAGAATTCGCCTGCAACACAGGAGAGCCATGTTCGATCCTTGGGTTGGGAAGATCCCCTAGAGGAGGGCAGGGCCACCCACTCCAGTATTTTTGCCTGGAGAATTCCATGGACAGAGGAGCCTGGCAGGCTACAGTCCATGGGGTCTCAAAGAGTCAGATACAACTGAGCAACTAACACACACACACTGGAAAAGAACATAGCTTTGACTACATGAATCTTTATCAATAAAGTGATGCCTCTGCTTTTTAATATGCTGTCTAGATTTGTCATAGATTTCCTTCCTAGGAGCAAGTGTCTTTTAATTTCATGGCTGCAGTCGCCACCCATAGTGATTTGGGAGCCCAAGAAAAGAAAATCTGTCACTGCTTCCAGTTTTTCCCCTTCTATTTGCCATGAACTGATAGGATCAGATGCCATGATCTCTGCTTTTTTAATGTTGAGTTTCGAGTCAGCTTTTTCACTCTCTTCCTTCACCCTCATCAATAGGTTCTTTAGTTTCTCTTCATTTTCTGTCATTAGAGTGGTATCATCTGCATATTTGAGGTTGTTCAGATTTCTCCTAGCAATCTCGATTCCAGCTTTTGATTCATCCAGCCTAGCATTTCACATGATGCCATCTGCATGTAATTTAAATATGCAGGGTAACAGTTTACAGCCTTGTCATACTGCTATCCCAGTTGGAACCAGTCAGTTGTTCCATGTCTGGTTATGTTTCTTCTTGACCCACATACAGGTTTCTTAGGAGACAGGTAAGGTGATCTGATACTCCTATCACTTCAAGAATTTTTTTACAGTTAACCACCCAGTCAAAGGCTTTAGAGTAGTCAATGAAACAGAAGTAGGTGTTTTTTCTGGAACTCCTTTCTTTATCCATGATCCAATGAGTGTCAGCAATTTGATCTCTGGTTCCTCTGCCTCTTTGAAGTCCAGATTGTACTTGGGCAAGTTTTCCATCTACGTATTGCTAAAGCCTAGCTTGAATGATTTTAAGCATATGAAATTAGCACAATTGCATGGTACTCTGAACATTCTTTGGTCTTGCCCTTCTTTGAAATGGAATGAAAACTGCTCTTTTCCAGTCCTGTGGCCACTGCTGAGTTTTCCAAATTTGCTGGCATATTGAGTGCAGCACTTTCACATCATCTTTTAAGATTTGAAATAGCCCAGTTGTAATTCCATCACTTTCACTAGCTTTATTCCTAATGCTTCCTAAGGCCCACTTGACTTCACACTTCAGGACATCTGACTCTAGGTGAATGACCACACCATCGTGGTTATCTAAGTATTCTGCTACCTCTGCATAAACTCTTCTGCTTCTGATAGGTCCTTATACTTTCTGTGCTTTATTGTGCCCATCTTTGCATCAAATGTTCCCTTGATATATTCAATTTATTGAAGAAATCTTGACTTTCCCATTCTGTTCTTTTCCTCTATTTCTTTGCATTGTTCATTTAAGAAGGCTTTCTTTTCTCTCCATGCTATTTTCTTGAACTCTGTGGTCAGTTGGGTATATCTTTCCCTTTCTCCCCTGCTTTTTGCTTCTATTCTTTCCTCAGCTATTGATTGGTAAGATCTCCTCAGACAATTATTTGCCTTCTTACATTTCTTTCTTTGGAGGATGGTTTTGGTCACCACCTCCTGTACAATGTTACAAATCTTGCTCCACAGTTCTTTAGGCACTCTGTCTACCAGATCTAATCCCTTGAATTTATTCATCATCTCTGCTGTATAATCATAGGGGATTTGATTTAGGTTACACCTGAATGGGTTAGTGGTTTTCCCTACTTTCTTATATTTAAGCCTGAATTTTGAAAGAAGGAGCTCATGATCTGAGGCATAGTTGGCTCCAGGTCTTATTTTTACTGACTATACAGAACTTCTCCATTCTTGGCTATAAAGAATATACTCAATCTAATTTCAATATTGACCATCTGGTGATATCCATGTGTAGAGTTATCTCTTGGGTTGTTGACAAAGGGTGTTTGCTATGACCAGCGTGTTCTCTTGACAAAATTCTGTTAGCTTTGTCCTAATTCATGTCCAAGGTCAAACTTCCCTGTTATTCTAGGCATCTCTTGACTTCCTACTTTTGCATTTTAATCCCCTATGGTGAAAAGTATATCATTTTTTGGCATTCTAGAATCTGTTGCAGGTCTTCATAGAAACATAAATTCACCCATTCCCATCCATTTTAGTTCATTGATTCCTAAGATGTCCAAGTTCAATCTTGCCATCTCCTGCTTGACCACACAACCAACTTACTTTCATTCATGGACCTAACATTTCATGTACCTATGCAATATTGTTCTTTACAGCACTGGGATTTAATTCCACCACCAGACACATCCACAACTAAGTATCATTTCTACTTTGATTCAGCTGCTTCATTCTTTTTAATTTACTAGTAATTGCCCTCTACTCTTCCCTAGAAATATATTGGATACCTTCTGACCTCAGAGCCTCATCTTCTATTGCTCTATATTTGCCTTTTCATACTGTTCATGGGGTTCTCAAGGCAAGGGTCCTGGAGTGAGTTGTCATTTCCTCCCCTGGTGGACCATGTTTAGTCAGAACTCTTCACTATGACCTGTCCATCTTGGGTGCCCCATAGGTTCATTGAGTTACACAAGCCTCTTTACCATGAGAAGGCTGTGATCCATGAGGCAAACAGATAGACTGACAGCATATCAATTACTTTGCACTCAACAAGGAAATAGTCTGGTAAGAAAAAGTTCTTTTCTATCTGCCTTTTATATTTTGATATAAATAGTAACCTCTGAACATAACATTTTGATATAGGTATTGTATGCAGATATCCAACTTTTTACTCTATTTGCTCCAGAGTAACTGCTATTTACTTTCCTCTCTATAACCTTCATCTATAACCAGATCTTGAATTCTATGTTATTATGAATTTTTCATGTCTGCCCTCTCCCTTGGATTTTACCTGACATGTAACATAGTCTCTCTAGACTCTCTTCCATCAGCAACTCTACATTATTAGTCCACACATCTACAGAAGGGCTAATACAGGCAAATATTTCAGCAATTATCTTCCTCTATTTGGAATGATAAGAGAATGTTAAAATAGTAAGATATTTCATTCAGTTCAGTTAAGTTCAGTTGCTCAGTCATGTCCGACTCTGCGACCCTATGAACCACAGCACACCAGGCCTTCCTATTCATCACCAACTCCCGGAGTTTACCCAAACTAATGTCCACTAAGACAGTGATGCCATCAAACCATCTCATCCTCTGTTTGATCATTCTGCTCCTGCCCTCAATCTTTTCCAGCATTAGGGTCTTTTCAAATGAGTCAGGTCTTCGCATCAGTTAGCCAAAGTATTGGAGTTTCAGCTTCAACATCAGTCCTTCCAATGAACACCCAGGACTGATTTCCTTTAGGATGGACTGGTTGGATCTCCTTGCAGTCCGAGGGATGCTCAAGAGTCTTCTCAAACACCCCAGTTCAAAGGCATCAATACTTTGGCACACAGCTTTCTTTATAGTCCAACTCTCACATCCATACATAACCATTGGAAAAATCATAGCCTTGACTAGACGGACCTTTGTTGGCAAAGTAATGTCTCTGCTTTTTATATGCTGTTTAGGTTGCTCATAACTTTCCTTCCAAGGAGTAAGCATCTTTTAATTTCATGGCTGCAATCACCATCTTCAGTGATTTTGGACCCCAGAAAAATAAAGTCTGACACTGTTTCCACTGTTTCCCCATCTATTTCCCATGAAGTGATGGGACCAGATGCCGTGATCTTAGTTTTCTGAATGTTGAGCTTTAAGCCAACTTTTTAAATATCCTCTTTTACTTTCATCAAGAGGCTCTTTAGTTCTTCACTTTCTGTCATAAGGGTGGTGTCATCTACATATCTGAGGTTACTGATATTCCTCCCGGCAATCTTGATTCCAGTTTATACTTCCTCCAGCCCAGCGTTTCTCATGATGTACTGTACATATAAGTTAAATAAGCATGGTGACAATATATAGCCTTGAAGTACTCCTTTTCCTATTTGGAACCAGTCTGTTGTTCCATGTCCAGTTCTAACTGTTGCTTCCTGATTTGTATACAGGTTTCTCAAGAGGCAGGTCAAATGGTCTGGTATTCCCATCTCTTTCAGAATTTTCTACAGTTTATTATGATCCACACAGTCAAAGGCTTTGGCATAATCAATAAAGCAGAAATAGATTTTTTTTGGAACTCCCTTGCTTTTTTGACGATCCAGCGGATGCTGGCAATTTGATCTCTGGTTCCTCTGCCTTTTCTAAAACCAGCTTGAACATCTGGAAGTTCACGGTTCACATATTGCTGAAGCCTGGCTTGGAGAATTTTAAGCATTACTTTACTAGTTTGTGAGATGAGTGAAATTGTGCAGTAGTTTGAGCACTCTTTGCCACTGCTTTTCTTTGGGATTGGAATGAAAACTGACCTTTTCCAGTCTTGTGGCCACTGCTGAGTTTTCTTAATTTGCTGGCATATTGAATGCAGCACTTTCACAGCATCATGTTTTAGGATTTGAAATAGCTCAACTGGAATTCCATCACCTCCACTAGCTTTGTTTGTAGTGATGCTTTAAGGCCCACTTGACTTCACATTCCAGGATATCTGGCTCTAGGTGAGTGATCACACCATCGTGATTATCTGGGTTGTGAAGATCTTTTTTGTAGTTTTTCTATGTATTCTTGCCACCTCTTCTTAATATCTTCTGCTTCTTTTAAGTCCCTCAATTTCTGTCCTTTATTCAGCCCATCTTTACATGAAATGTTCCCTTGGTATCTCAAATTTTCTTGAAGAGATCTCTAGTCCTTCCAATTCTATTGTTTTCCTCTATTTCTTTGCATTGGTCGCTAAAGAAGACTTTCTTATCTTCCTTGCTATTCTTTAGAACTCTGCATTCAGATGCTTATATCTTTTCTTTTCTTCTTTGCTTTTCACTTCTCTTCTTTTCACAGCTATTTGTAAGGCCTCCTCAGACAGTCATTTTGCTTTTTTGCATTCCTTTTTCTTGTGGATTGTCTTGATCCCTGTCTCCTGTACAATATCATGAACCTCCATCAATATTTCATCAGGCACTCTGTCTATCAGATCTAGTCCCTTAAATCTATTTCTCACTTCCACTGTATAATCAGAAGGGATTTGATCTAGGTCATACCTGAATGGTCTGGTAGTTTTCCCCACTTTCTTCAATTTAAGTCTGAATTTGGCAATAAAGTCTTCATGATCTGAGCCACAGTCAGCTCCCGGTCTTGTTTTTACTGACTGTATAGAGCTTCTCCATCTTTGGCTGCAAATAATATAATCAATCTGATTTCAGTGTTGACCATCTGTTGAGGTCCATGTGTAGAGTCTTCTCTTTTGCTGTAGGAAGAGGGTGTTTGCTATGACCAGTGCGTTCTCTTGGCAAAACTCTATTAGCCCTTGCCCTGGTTCATTCTGTACTCCAAGCCTAAATTTGCCTGTTACCCCAGGTGTTTCTTGACTTCCTACTTTTGCATTCCAGTCCCCTATAATGAAATGAACTTTTCTGGTTGTTAGTTCTAAACAATCCTGTAGGTCTTCATAGAACTGTTCAAATTCAGCTTCTTCAGCATTACTGCTTGGGGCATAGACTTGGATTACTGTGATATTGAATGGTTTGCCTTGGAAACGAACAGAGATCATTCTGTCGTTTTTGAGATTGCATCCAAGTACTGCATTTTGGACTCTTTTGTTGATTATGATGGCTACTCCATTTCTTCCAAGGGATTCTTGCCCACAGTAGTAGATATAATGGTCATGTGAGTTAAATTCACCCATTGCAGTCCATTTTAGTTCACTGATTCCTAGAATGTCAAAATTCACTCTTGCCATCTCCTGTTTGACCACTTCCAATTTGCCTTGATTCATGGACCTGACATCCAGGTTCCTATGCAATATTGCTCTTTACAGCATCAGACCTTGCTTCTATCACCAGTCACATCCACAACTGGGTGTTGTTCTTGCTTTGGTTCCATCCCTTCATTCTTTCTGGAGTTATTTCTCCACTGTTCTCCAGTAGCAGATTTCACACCTACCAACTTGGAGAGTTCCTCTTTCAGTGTCTTATCTTTTTGCCTTTTCATACTGTTCATGGGGATCTCAAAGCAAGAATACTGAAGTGGTTTGCCATTCCCTTCTCCAGTGGACCACATTCCGTCAGACCTCTCCACCATGACCTGTCTGTGTTGGGCTATATACATACTATGTCTTGATAATTCATAGTGGAGGTTTAATAATATGTTTGTTGATTAAAAATTGTATAGTTTTTTATATGAATCTGATCAACTGTGTTGATCTTTCTTCTTGATTTTTAGATTAATATTGAAAATAAAAACTTGAAATAATTATATACATTTATATTTCATGGGTCATAAATATAAAATGAATCCCACTATCATTATATCAATGTTTTATTTATGAAAAGCCTCAAATAGGCTAAAATACTATATTTTGAGAGATTCCTGGCAAGATTATTTCTAAGAAAAAATAAAAACCATGGGGGAAAAACCATAGGCTTTTCTCATATAAAAGCCTAAGTTCTCATTTTTGAATGCTTTCCTTACTATGCCCTTCTCATCTTCCTTTACTCATTGCATATAAAAACTAAATTTTCACTACAATATCCACCTTATTTTCATACTATCTAATGCATTTTTTAATTCTCTATCAGTTCATGCAGCTAATAACTTACTATGCATTGCTTCACAGTCTATTGATTAAAAATATTCATCTTTGTATATATCAATCAATTTTATTTTGTTCCATATTGTCTCCTGTTCTATCATATCTAAATGATTGCATGTTTTGATGAAAGTCAAAAATTGATGTTTTTCTACAAAAATTTAAGAAAAGCTAAAATTCTGTATGTTAATCAAGTGCATGTAACAAAACAAACAACATAAAATTCCATTATGAAAACATTCTATAGTTGTTTAAAAATAAAAGTTATTTCCAAGAATGTATAAAAGTTGAATATAAAAATACAATGTAATCTGTCTGTGACCTTGAACAGGCATGAAGTCTTTGTGGTTAGGGAAGAGAGACGATATTTGTCATTCTATCTCTAACACTAGGTGTAATACTAATATAAGTATTTAATAATGTTTTCCTAATATATAGGTCAGAGATGACTCTTAGTTTGAATAAAATATTATTTTAATTTCATTAATTTGCCCAGATTAAATTTAATCTGTTCTTAAGATGATTTATTGGAGTGATATATATTTGTTAGTTGATTTACTACTGCTTTAAATTGTTAGGTAAACTTTTCATAATTAAGTTCCCACGGTTAACACTGTTATGTTCTGTGAACTAATTTTAACATGCAGTTCAAGATTGTTATTATATAAATGTCTTATGAAAATAAGTATAGTACATAGAATTATGAGTGGATTATTCTAAAAATTAACTATTGGGGCAAAATATTATTGAAAAGCAACTATATAATTTGTATCGGTAATATATTATTCAATAGAACCATTTTTTAGTCAATGAAAAGCCTATCACCTATATTTACATGTAAGCAACCAAATGTCTTTGATATTCATATCTGTGTGTACATGTATTTTATATGTATTTCTGTTGCTATATGCCTAACTATAGTTCTTACTAATTATAGATTTTAGTTTTTTGATAATTAAAAAAATACCAGTTATTAATTCAGCCCAATAAACTTTTCTTTATTTTTCCTAATTATTAATCCTGTTTTGTTTTATTGAAAAATCTTTCCTTATTCCAGGTCACAAAGTTATTTCCTAGTACTTTTATTTACAATTAATTTTTGACATTTATACATGAATTTTTAAGAACATGGCTTATATTTTGTTTGTTTTCTATATGAGTATATAATTGACTTAGCACAATTTTCAGGAAACAATACTTTATTTCACCTCCGTTTTTCACAAATCAAAAAGCTATTTCTGTGTGTTTCTTTTTCTGAACTCTCTATTTTGTTTCACTGACCTGTTTATTAGCCCTTGAACTGATATCAAACATTCTTAAACACTATAGTTTTACAGTAAGTCATGACAACAATTAGTAGTAGTTCAGCTTTGGGTTCATAGTAATTTATTTCTTAAAATCAGCAACAGACACATGGCAATTTTCTTCAATTTAATACATTAATTTAATATACATGATTTAATTGAAATATATAAATATTACAATTAATTTTACACAAAATATTTTGTTTTTATTATTAAGCATTGACATGCTTTTCTTATTACAGCATAGAAGGACAACTATAAATAACATGGTGTTTAATTTTATGAGAAAGCAACACTACCATGTTTCTTCCTATCATACTCCTTCCACAAAATACTTTATTTCTTGGATGATATCTACCATGAAGCCAATCAATTTCCTATCTGTTTTTTTTTTCTGGGATTTTGTTTTTCACTAAATGTAGAAGAAGGTACTGTGAGGAGACAACTCTTTGGAACTATATCTTAGAGATAATGTTGACTTTTCTGATTTGAGGGGCTTGTGTTTCTTATCTAAGAAAAAGAAGGAGGAGAAATATTTTGAATCTACTAACTGTCTGCTTTTTCTGTATCTGATAGTGAGCATTCAAGGAACACTGATTGCTCTCACTTAATGTTCAATTTAACTTTTCTCATGAAAATCCTTTCTAGAATATAATCACACATTTATTGTCAATCTATGCTATCATATTATCACTGAGAATATTTTATTTGAAAGTTGAGGGAAGTTTTATTAGTTTTATACTGCTCTATTTTTACTTATATATTTTCAAGATATTAATGTATCTACTTGTAATACTTAAACTGTATTATATGTAATTTTAAATTCTACTTTAGACTCTTCTTTGAAGGTTATTTTTGTGTTAACATTCTTTGACAAGAAGGTAGTTTTTGTTTTCAATATTAAATTTTTAATGTCTTTCTTTTCTTCATCTTCATCTTATATTTAAATCATAGCAGTGGTAGTGTTAAACAAGTAGCAAGAACATGTATTTTGGAGTCACATAGAACTTTGTTGAATTCTAATTCTTCCAACAAACAAATAGGATGGCAACCACTTAACCTCTCTAAACCTTATGGAAAATAGAATATAAAAAGGCTGTTTCATAGTGTTTCCTGGATTAAATTTGTAAAACTAACTCAGTACCTGGCACGCACAAAAAGTTTTTAATATACATTTGTGGTGACATATTAAAATACTGGCATCTATAACTTTGTCTTTATATTTATATTATTATTCAGTACTTCATTTTCTCCTTCCCCAACTCTGTTAGAAGGATTATCCTTTATCAAGGTGAATGTCAATCACACTGTAACTCATATTTCTTTCACAGTTAAGCTTCTTAAAATAGCAGTCAATATGGGCTTTCTATATTTCCTCTTTTCCTATTTTTGCTAATAATCACTAAATTTGATTTGTCACCTTACTGAAGTTACTCAGGACAAGGTGACATTCTAATTGCTAGATCCATGGATTAAGTTTAAGTATTCACATATCTTTTAATGTCAGTATAACTTGGAAAAACTGTCAACTCATTAAAAAGTTAGCAAAACTAATGGAGAGTCCACATAAACTATGAAAAAGAACATGGCTTTGGTTTCTGGACTTTGCCTTTACTGTGTAACTTTTAGCATAAGTTATTTCCCTCTGTAGGCCTTTTATTTCTCTATTTGCAAAATAGAATAAAAAGTAAGTCATATATAGATTTGTGTGAGGGCTTCCCTGGTGGCTCAGAGGTTAAAGAATCTGGCCGCAATGCGGAAAACCTGGGTTCGATTCCTGGGTTGGGAAGATCCCCTGGAGAAAGGAAATGGCAACCCACTCCAGTATTCTTGCCTGGAAGATCCCATGGATGGAGGAGCCTGGTGGGCTACAGTCCACGGGGTCGCAAAGAGTCGGACACGACTGAGCAACTTCACTTTCATAGATTTGTGGGTTATTAAGAACACAGGATGATAAATGTTGGACATTTGATTCATAGAGGAAATTTAGTAATTAGTAGCATTTAACGTCAAATGGGCCTTAGGAAGCATCACTACGAACAAAGCTAGTGGAGGTGATGGAATTCCAGTTGAGCTATTTCAAATCCTAAAACATGATGCTGTGAAAGTGCTGCACTCAATATGCCAGCAAATTTGGAAAACTCAGCAGTGGCCACAGGACTGGAAAAGGTCAGTCCTTTGGGATTTCATTCCAATCCCAAAAAAAGGCAATGCCAAAGAATGCTCAAATTACTGCACAATTGCACTCATCTCACATGTCAGCAAAGTAATGCTCAAAATTCTCCAAGCCAGGCTTCAACAATACATGAACCGTGAACTTCCAGATGTTCAAGCTGGCTTTAGAAAAGGCAGAGGAACCAGATGAAATTGCCAACATCCGCTGGATCATCAAAAAAGCAAGAAAGTTCCAGAAAAACATCTATTTCTGCTTTATTGACTATGCCAAAGCCTTTGACTGCGTAGATCACAATAAACTGTGGAAAATTCTGAAAGAGACGGGAATACCAGACCACCTGACCTGCCTCTTGAGAAACCTGTATACAAATCAGGAAACAACAGTTAGAACTGGACATGGAACAACAGACTGGTTCCAAATAGGAAAAGGAGTATGTCAAGGCTATATATTGTTACCATGCTTATTTAACTTATATGCAGAGTACATCATGAGAAACGCTGGGCTGGAGGAAGCACAAGCTGGAAACAAGATTGCAGCTTAATTCCCAATCTTGATTGGGAGAAATATCAGTAACCTCAGATATGCAGATGACACCACCCTTATGGCAGAAAGTGAAGAGGAACTAAAGAGCCTCTTGATGAAAGTGAAAGAGGAGAGTGAAAAAGTTGGCTTAAAGCTCAACTTTCAGAAAACTAAAATCATAGCATCTGGTCCCATCACTTCATGGCAAATAGATGCAGAAGCAATGGAAACAGTGTCAGACTTTATTTTTCTGGGGTCCAAAATCACTGCAGATAGTGACTGGAGCCATAAAATTAAAAGACACTTACTCCTTGGAAGGAAAGTTATAAGGACCTAGACAGCATATTAAAAAGCAGAGACATTACTTTGCCAACAAAGGTCTGTCCAGTCAAGGCTATGGTTTTTTCCAGTAGTCATGTATGGATGGAGAAGGAAATGGCAATCCACTCCAGTGTTCTTGCCTGGAGAATCCCAGGGATGGGGGAGCCTGGTGGGCTGCCGTCTATGGAGTCACACAGAGTCAGACATGACTGAAGTAACTTAGCAGCAGCAGCATGTATGGATGTGAGAGTTGGATTGCGAAGAAGGCTGAGCACCAAAGAATTGATGCTTTTGAACTGTGGTGTTGGAGAAGACTCTTGAGAGTCCCTTGGACTGCAAGGAGATCCAACCAGTCCATCATAAAGGAAATCAGTCCTGCGTGTTCATTGGAAGGACTGATGTGAAGCTGAAACTCCAATACTTTGGCCACCTGATGGGAAGAGCTGACTCATTTGAAAAGACCCTGATGCTGGGAAAGACTGAGGGCAGGAGAAGAAGGGGACGACAGAGGATGAGATGTTTTGATGTCATCACTGAATCAATTGACATAAGATTGGATAAACTCTTGGAATTGATGATGGACAGGGAGGCTGGCGTGCTGCGGTCCATGGGGTTGCAAAGAGTTGGACATGACTGAGCGACTGAATTGAACTGAATTGAACATTATTTCATTACTTAAAATACTTCTGCTGATTTGAAATGCAAGCAGCCAAATAAAGTATTTTTTGATTTAAATATTTTAATTTTAGAGAGATGTTTAAGCTTTTGTTTTAAGAAAATATGATTGTCCTTGTTAGCTAAAATTAAATTAATATACATATGTACATGTGGTAATATCACATTTGAGTTAATACATTTACAGCAATAATATGTACCCAATGGTTCAGGGACTATAATGAGTTTAGATGCAAAAAATTATTCAGAATTGTGTTAAGACTATATAAATATAAATTTAGTTGCAATTGAGATAGGATATTATATATGGAAATGTGTTTTTACCCAAGAAAATTAATGTTAATACAGTGATCTAATTTTATGGTCAACAAGGTAGTTAATCTTTTATTAACTGTACCAGAACATAAAGCATTTATTTAATATCTTATGTTTTCCTCTTCAAATATCTTTTCTGAAAAAAAAAATGACAGAATAGTTTTCTACCTATGACTAGCCTCTTTTCCCAGTTGTTTTCTATCAGACAGGATACAATTAGAAACACAAACAGAAAGAATTAAATATAAGAAGAGAGTTTTAAAAGGCCTAAAGAGATGAAACCAAGCAATAAGAGAAGTAATTCAAAAACTATTTAGTATATGAAGGAACTACAGCTCCCAAAATACAAAACGCTGGGGAAGGTTGGGATATTCAGAATGCAGGACACACTGACTGTTGTACAATGAAGAATGCTGATCTATGGAAGGGGGTGGCACCTAGTGGACACTGGAGTAAAGGAGGTGGGTCACTCAGCAGATGCTGATTCCGTAGAGGATGAACCACTTGACCACTAGGAAGGATTGTTTTCAGTATCAAAGCTGGGACCATCAGAGAAATGCAACCATTTCCCTAGTTGCTATCAGGAGCAAAAGAAGAGAAAGGGAGAAAGAAGGCCACTTTTCCATTTCTTGTCTCACCTAAGGGTCCTAATATTCAGAACTAGTCAGGAAGGCACCTGTCATAGAAGTCTGAACAGAGTATGGAAGTATGGGGCTGGGGATGATGAACAACCAACACATAACTGGCTCCTTCCAGTTATTTTTGCCTTCTTTTTTTTTATTTTAGTTTTTTCCTTTTTATTTTCCCTTGTGGTGGTTCACTGCAAAGTAGTCAGAATGAATGTAGTATATTGTATTAAATTAGAATAAACACTACCTAGAAAGCTAGGCTGAGTGCAAAGATGAATGATCATCAAGCAAGTCTATGTTTATAGGCTTTATCTGGTATGTGAGTTATTAAAGGATTATAAACAGCAAAGCAAGATAGTACCAAGGTCAAGTATTCATGAATTGTCACTTAGGAGGCCTGTGGAGAAGACTTTAAGATTATAGGCATGTAAAACTAGAAGCAGAAGGACTTCTACAAAGTCTATCAAAAGAGTTTAGATAAGAGAAAATGAGGGTTTAAATTTAAGCAGAGCTAATGGGAACGATGCTTTTGAACTGTGGTGTTGGAGAGGACTCTTGAGAGTCCCTTGGACTGCAAGGAGATCCAACCAGTCCATTCTGAAGGAGATCAGCCCTGGGTGTTCTTTGGAAGGACTGATGCTAAAGCTGAAACTCCAGTACTTTGGCCACCTCATGCGAAGAGTTGATTCATTGGAAAAGACTCTGATGCTGGGAGGGATTGGGGGCAGGAGGAAAAGGGGATGACAGGATGAGATGGCTGGATGGCATCACCGACTCGATGGACGTGAGTTTGAGTGAACTCTGGGAGTTGGTGATGGACAGGGAGGCCTGGCGTGCTGCAATTTATGGGGTCGCAAAGAGTCAGACACGACTGAGCGACTGAACTGAACTGAACTCAATGGGAACGAGGGCTTTCCCAATGGTTCAGCTATAAAAAAAATCTACCTACAATGCAGGAGATGTAAGTTTGATCCCTGGGTTGGGAAGATCCCCTGGAAAGGAAATAGCAAGCCATTCCAGTATTCTTGCCTGGGAAATCCTATGGCTAGAGGAACCTGGCAGTTTACAGTCCATGAGGTCACAAAGGAGTTATAAAGACCTAGAGAGTAAATAACAACAACAATGGTAATAGAGATCAATATCTGGATTTAAAATCTATTTTATATACTTTGCTTTCTATTTTAATGCATAACATTCAATTAGAATTAGAATACACAACATTTTTATTTATTGTATTGCCCTATATTTCTACGTGTTAAAGCACTACAGCCATTCCAGAGCACAAGCATACCTTAGAGATACTGTGGATTTTGTTCTCGTTCACTACAACAAAGCTAATACTGCAATAAAGCGAGCCACATGAATTATTTTGTTTCCCAGTACATATAAGAGTTACGTTTACACTACACTCTAGTCCATTAATTGTATGAAAGCATTCTGCCTAAAAAAATATACACACCTTAATTTTAAAATATCTTGTTGCTAAAAAATCCTAACCATCCTCTGAGCCTTCAGCAAGTAGAAGTAGTAATATCAAAGATCATTAACCATCATAAAACATATTAATGATTACAAAGTTTGAAACATTGCAAGAATTACCAAGATTTGACACAGATACAAAGGGAGCAAATGCTGTCAGAAAAAAATGAGGCCAATAGATTTGCTTGACACAGAGTTACAACAAACCTTTCAGTATCTACAAAGTGCGATAAAGCAAAACACAATAAAATGAACTGTGCTTGTAACATAGCTTTAAAAATGTTTTGGTTCATTTCTATCTTGTTAAAGATACTGAAAACATATGTGCTTTAACAGTAATAATTCTAAAATTTGTCTTAAATTTAAAAAAAGAATCTACTTCCCCTTCTCAAATTTTGAGAGACTCCTCTTTGTTATGCCATTATTCCAGAGCCTATGCATGCATTGTGAAGGCAAACAATTTCTCCATCCTGGTAGTGCTTATAATCTAGTAAAAACAGATGGACAATAAACAAGGAAACAGATTAAAGAGATTGTGATAAGTGCTTTGTGTCATTGTTAGACTTTTGACATCTATGAATCAACATATATTTTCAAAATATCACTCTGGTGATGGAGTTGAAGGTTTACTGGAAGAGGGGGCAAATGATGGTGACTTGGGTTATGGAAGAAGCTGAGGAAGTAGTGAGGAACCATCAAATTTGGATATACTGTGACATTAGAGATTCTACTGATTTATTAGATACATGAAAATGTGTGAGATAGATATCAAGGAAAGCTATAGAGCTTTTGGGTTACACAGCAATAAGACAAGAATTTACCGGAGAGACTGAGGAAGGGACAAACTTTTGAACTGAGGGCTTCCCTGAGGGTTCAGATGGTAAGGAATCTGTTTGCAGTGCAGGAAACCTAGGTTCAATCCCTGGGTCAGAAAAGATCCCTGGAGGAGGGAGTGGCTGCCCACTCCAGTATTCTTGCCTGGAAAATCCCATCGACACAGGAGCCTGCTGGGCTACAGTTCATGGGCTCGCAAAGGGTCGGACACTACTAAGCAACTAACACTTTCACTTTCAGTCACTATAGGAAACAGAAGGGGAAGAAAGAAACCTGTTGGATGTCACAATAGCAAATGGCAACACTGTGATTTATTCCATGAAGTCCAACCCCAGTGTTATTATTTAACGTATTGATGCTAATTAGATGAGCCTGGGTAGGTTAATCATCAAAATAATTATGGTAAAAATAAATACTCAGCATGTGCTAGGCACTGTGCTAAATTTTCACAAGCATTATCCCACTTAATCTTCACAATAGGACAATGGGATAACTCCTAGTATCACCTTATGTTTTCCCTAGTTTACTGGAATAAAGTAATTTACCCAATATTAAGTTACTCACAAGCCATAGAATATGTGTTGTCCAGTTGTATACTCTAGGATCCAGGTTCATGGTCACTAACTTCAACTGCTTCTTTTTAAAACCCTCAAACTTTGGAAATAAAATATTCATTAACAATTGCAGGTGTTTATGCAAGATGGGGACAATGTAAAATATATTTAAATGTCTAACAATGATTTATTGCCCAAAATAATTTCTCTGTACTTTTCTCAATAGTTCAAATGGACTGCCTTTGGAATGATGGTGACTTTATAGCTTTAAAAATAGATGACAGAATATATTAAAAAATGAGAAAGAGAGGACATTATAGAAATTTTACAGTACTTATAGCTGATAAAGAAGAAATTGAAAATTTTTGATAATGAATTTCATAGTTTCTGGATAAATGGTTGATCCTGAAGATACAATCTAAAGTCACTGGAAAGAATGTGTTTGATGTGAATGGAATGACTCTAGATATAGAGAGTTGAAGATATGCTCAAGCTATGTTTTTGATGGGAAAAAAACATTTACTCCATGGCATAGTGGCTTACACTCTTAATTCACATCCCCAGTCTTATGGAATTGTCTTCATTGACTAATAGGCTAATTTGTTAGTCTAATAAATTATTAGACTTTATTAGACTAATAAAGTTTAATAGAGAGAATACTGTTGGCATAGAGAGGTATTCAAGCAAGTGTTACAGGCACTTCGATTCAATGGAAAGAATAGAAAAGACTAAAACTGAATGTTGATTGCCTGTTTTCTATCTATATCTTTGTTGTTCAAAGTCATATCTATATCCTAATTCTTACCCATCTGTATATATCTATATCCATTTCCATATCTAAATCTGTACCTAGCATATATTTCTAATATTGTGAATTTGTGTTTCTCATACATGATGCCTTTTTTGGGAATTTTATATTTGATAGAAGCTACAGCTCATTCACTCTCAACAAATGATATAATCACTCAAATATTGCCTTGGCCATCTTTTCCTTTACTATTACAATTATTTTCATCTTGACATAATCATGAATTATGGTGCTGTACTTCATGTACCCCAGTGTCAATAGGGTGTGCATGATTTATTCTCACAGAACAGTCATTAAAGATTTATTTGTCCTGTGGTTTTCCTTATCTCTGTTTCAGCTGAGAATTCCCTATATATTACCTGGATTATTTGTAAGAATGATATAACCAAAGTAAAAGTGTAAGATGATTCAAATCCAAAAATCTTACTGTGAGTAATGAGAAATCACCATGGGAATGCTGGTTTTATCGTATAATTTATCTTAGCCTCAGTATGCTGCTGAGTGCAGATGAAAGTACAATGAACTTTCAGTCATAGCACTAATGAAATTAACATTTAGTAGCTATTTCTTAGGCTCCAAAAAATACAACAGGCCATTCATGTGAATTCTCTTACTTAAAAATCACAAAATTCTGGGATTTTGTTACATTACCAATTTTTAAATATAGGTGTCTCTCTCTCTTCCTCTTTTTTAAAATATTTTTTTAATTTTATTTTAACTTTACAATATTGTATTGGTTTTGCCATATATCAAAATGAATCTGTCACAGGTATACATGTGTTCCCCATCCTGAACCCTTCTCCCTCCTCCCTCCCCATACCATCCCTCTGGGTCTGTTTTCCCTCTATCCCACTATATGTAATAATATGCTAATAGCCATTTAATTAAAATCTGTGACTTTTATATTCTCTTAACTAGAGCAAGTTTGAAATATTGTAATCAGTTGATAGGAACTATATACATATATATAATCAATGTTTACATTTGACTTTAACTACATTTTAAAAGATAGCATAGATCTAATCATATACTTCATACTCAAGTCTCCCAGAAATAATAAGATCTTAGTGTTAAAAGTTGATAAATACATTTACATAGTGATACAGGTATCTTTATCCCCCAATCTTGATGTTTCAAAGGTTTCCTTCATACTAAGCTGTAAAATGGCATATTCATTGCCATTAATTTAAGAAAATTTTATACAAGCCGCCAATTATTTAAGAAGCCTATGCATTGACATTTTAATTGACTTTCTGGTAATTTAAATTTCTATCAGTTTTGCATAAATTACCAAATAATTATTTTAGTACTTTTCATTAGAGTCATTAATATAAAGTTAAAGTTAGTCATTTCATTCTCCCTGTTACTAACTCATTAAAGTATGAAATATCATTAATGTTTCTGAATCTTTTAAGAAGAAATGCTCAAATAATGTTTTCATCTAAAAGCAGTCATAAGAAGTGATAGGACTGCTTGCTTTATGTGTGTGAATTTTAGAATATTCCACAGTTTCTGATGAGTGTTTTGCCTGGTAAGTAACAAAAGGCTAAAAAATGATTAGGGGTGCATGTGGGATTAGGAGAAATGTAGAACAGGGGTTATACCTTAGAAACTATTAAGAGTAAGATGAAAACCAACACGCTCTGCTGTTCTGTCAAATGAGAGAATTTAGTGGAACAATGGCTATAAAGTAGTTCATGACAAAACAGTCACCAAATACAAATGTGAAATAGAGGAACTGCTATGATTTTTTCATGAAACTAAATGTATTAAAGGGAAATTACTGTTCTTTTGGAGAAGGCAATGGCAACCCACTCCAGTACTCTTGCCTGGAAAACCCCATGGATGGAGGAGCCTGGTAGGCTGCAGTCCATGGGGTCACTAAGAGTCGGACACTACTGAGCGACTTCACTTTCACTTTTCACTTTCATGCATTGGAGGAAGAAATGGCAACCCACTCCAGTGTTCTTGCCTGGAGAATCCCAGGGACAGCGGTGCCTGGTGGGCTGCCGTCTATGGGGTCGCACAGAGCGGACACAGCTGAAGCGATTTAGCAGCAGCAGCAGCAACTATTCTTTAATCTGAATTTACTTGCAGTTTTAAACATCAAGTTTATGGTGAGAGACAATATTGTTGTGATAGCATACCACAAAGTAGCTACGTAGTAAAATTAATATATTTCAACACTTAATTGGCCATTCCTCAAATTTTAACCTTTATAAAAAAATCATATCTGAAGGAAACTTGAAAGAAAAAAAGTGAAGAGTGAAGTCGCTCAGTCATGTCCGACTCTTTGCTACCCTGTGGACTGTAGCCTACCAGGCTTCTCTGTCCATGGGATTCTCCAAGCAAGAAAACTGGAGTGGATTACCATTTCCTTCTCCAGGGGATCTTCCCAA
The DNA here is from genome assembly GCF_027580195.1 of Bos mutus. Lineage (NCBI taxonomy): Eukaryota > Metazoa > Chordata > Mammalia > Artiodactyla > Bovidae > Bos > Bos mutus. The sequence continues at coordinate 31,093,920 of NC_091630.1, read as the reverse complement.
CCCAGGGATCGAACCCGGGTCTCCTGCATTGGAGGCAGATGCTTTAACCTCTGAACCACATTGCATAATTCAAGGACTTAACCCTGACATATGTGTTTGCTAATCTTATTTAGTTTTCCTAATAGGGAAATATCTTTGCTAACCACTAATAATCTTTACCATAAAGGTATTAACATATACAGATGGTGATCCCCCATTACTTTGCTGGCATTTAATTTAATGACTTCATGATTATTATACAGTTTTTATCAGCCTCAACTACTTAAAGCTACTATGTGGGTAAAATCATGTTTTTATCTATTCCAAATATTTGTTAAGAAACTTATATGGGCACTGTGGAGAAAAAAATGAATTACGTATTCATTTTGCCCTTATGGAAAAGTCATTTCCCCTATGGGAAAACCATAGGGAAATTGAAATAGACTGGAGTTGAGAGTTACGGGCCTATATCTTTGCTCCACTGCCTATTAGCTATCTTGATTTAAACAATTTACTGATCAATTCTGAGCTGTGATTTCTTCAGTTTCAATTCAGGGAAAACAAAACTACACTTTGGTATTCTTTTCAAAGGAACATAAAATGTCATTCACTATGTAACCTTATTATATAAAAATATGAAGGGAATATAATTGACAAAGCAATAAAACAATATATGAAAAACTTTCTCAAATATCTGAATTCCATGGAAAAATACACTTATCCATAAAATAGAATATACTTATAGTACATAGAAAATATATTTTATATATGCTTAAAATATACGTATAATAACACATATAATTCATAATTTATATTTGATACAAATCAGATTCTCTTCACCTGAAAAGTGTTTTTAAATTGCATAGTTATTTCCTAAAAGATGTTTCAAATATATTTACATAAAATATATAGTCTCCCTTTAACTCCTGATGTTAATAACATGATAAAAAATAACTCTGGATAAGAGTCTCTAGACCACTTGAATTTTTTTAACAATCGACATTTCTTTACAGTCTTATGATTCTTTAAAGCACTGTTCCAAGAACACAATTATTGGATTGAAAAGGAAAATATTATGATGTTTTCACATTCTCCTATCATTCCAGTTCATTAATTTAACCATGTAAGTTAGCCTCTTAACATGGAATGCTTTGCACATTATCCTAGTGATAAACTCTTGAGTACCAAGTACTGCCTTCAGGAAGGTTTTGCCCAAGGAGAAAGAGAATGCATAATAACTAATCACACATAAATATTAAATTATAAAATGAAGTCTTGTAAAGAAAAGTAACTAATGGGATTCATAACTGAAAGTTTATTTTCAAATCAATCATGCAATCTATCACAGGAGGGAGTAAAACAAGGAAATCCTCATAATGGTACAACTATCCAGAAAATAAGTTTAAAAACACATATTTCCTCATTTACTGAAATGAAAAAGAAGACTAAGTCTCCCATTATGCAACATGCCACTACATGCTGAGTATTTAAAGATAATTTCAGAAAACTTGCTTTTCATAAATGCAAAAAAATCTTCAAATTGTTCTTCTCTATCATGGAAAATTTAATGATAAAGGTTCTAAATATTGTCTAAATTATTGGATTATTTAGTGTATCTGAAGATGAATAAAAATCTGACATTGCATGTAAAATAATGTGTGTATGTGCATTCGTACTTCAAATATTTACTATTTAGATTTAATTCATGTGCCAAGGACAATGGGACAATGAACAGGGTGTTCACTAAAAAATGGGACACAAAAACATGCAATAGTCTTGGACCTGGTTCTATTGTGAACTTGATCATGTTGTTTAATATATCCCAGTCCCTTTTGCCTTCTAATATGAGGATAAAATTGCATGTTTTACCTACAGAGAGAGTTTTAAAACATTATATTCAAGTAAATGCTGCATCAATAGGTTCTGTATCTACTTCTTTTATATGATGTCACAGGGGTTTCTGTAACTTACAGTGGTCACTAGGTTCCATGGGACCTATATTTTCATTTGTATAATAAGTTAATATTTTAGCTACATTTAAAAATGCTTATTTGAAAGCCCAAAAAGAGAACTATGCATTGGTTTCCTATTATTGATGCAACAAATTATTTTGTAAACTTAGTAGTCTAAGCAATAGAAAATCACTGTATTGCAGTCTGAAGAACTGAAGTTCAAAGTGAATTTAACTGGGTTGAACTCAAGGTGTCAGCAGGACTGCATTTCTTATGGAGACTCTAGGAGAAAATCTGTTCCTTAGCTTTTCCAGCTTGTAGAAGCTGCTTGTCCTTCTTTGGCTTGTGTGCCTGTTCTAGCTTCACAGTCAGAAACTGCATCACTCAAAGCTCTGCTTTCACTGTCTCCTCTCCTACTCTCTCTTTGATCCTCCTACCTTCCTTTGATAAGGACACTTGTGAATACTTTGGCCCATCCAGATAACCTAGGATAATTTCCTATTATTAAAATTTTAACTTAATCCCATCTATAAAGTTCCTTTTGTCATATAAAGTGACATATTTAAATATTCCAGGGATTAAAGTCCAAGCAATTTTGGAGTGCCATAATTCATAGTATAATATCATATATACCATCATAAAGCCTGACTATAAGGCAAAATATATTTTCAGACTTCTTTGTTGCAAAATCATTTGCCTTTTGTTTTCCCTGTCAATCTTTCTTCCTTTTCTGAAAGATACTCTGAGCATTTAAAGTGTAGAATACTTTATTTTTACATCTTTAAACTAAGAAATAATGTTGAAAAACTATAGAAAATTAGTTAACAATTAATTACCAAATTACCCAGAAATTGTAGCACTACGTATATTCTCAAGAGAAATACACATAAATGCTTACAAAACATGTAATACATGTGTATGGTAATATTATTTAATAAAGACCCAACTGGATAAAAAAAGTCTACCAACAATAGAATGGATAAATAAAGTATATTCATAAAACGGAATCCTATATAACAATGAAAGTTAAGTTCCATACTACTGCTACAATAATACAAAGGTAATGTTGAGTCAAAGAAGCCAGAGGCAAAATAATTATATGATTTCATTTAGATAAAAGATTTAAGACCCAGAAAACTGATTTGTTTCATCGGAAGTCAGGTACTGGTTGGTATCCTTGGGATGGAGATAGTACTGAGTCACAGGGAGCACAACTGATACTCAGTATTGCTTGCAGTGCTTTATTTCTTAATTTGAAACATGTATAATCAGTGATAATTTAGTAGCGTATATACTTCTGTCTTGTATAACCATATGTATGGATAGTGTAGTTCATTAAAGATATTTATTATCAAAAACAATATTATAATATTAGATTATAAAAGTATATTATTTTATAAAAGTATTAATCAAGTATATTCTGGTTTAAAATGATATATTGTTTTAAGAATGAGAATACCAAAAGCCTGAGGGTAAAAAGATGTTCCTACCAATTCTAATAAAAGAAAGTTGTAGATTTATTACTATTAAATAAAACAAATTTTAAGATCAACTCATTTCAGAAACAGAGTGACAACAAAATGTCTAGTTCACCGAGAAATATAATAATAATTTAAACTTACATATACCTAATAATGGAGCCCCCAAAGTATATTTTGAAATGGACATAGTTATAAAGAAAAATATAAAAACTTAAAGTCATATTGGGAGATTTAAGCATATCTCTTTCAGTGTCTAGTAACAGCATTTACAAATAGTACAGAGATGATCTGAATAAGATTAACAAATGTATCCAAAAGATATACTGAATACTGCAACTAGCCCCTGATATATACTATTTTGACAGGCAGAAAAATGATCTCAGAATAATGTTCCCTTGTGAATATGTTATGTCACAAGATGAAAGAAGCTTTAAAAATGCAATTAAGATTACAAATATTATAATAGAAAGATATTTGAATTATCAATTTGGACACAAATCTAATTACATGAGCATTTAAAAGCAGAGAACTCTCCAACTATATGCAGAAGAGTCAGAAAACTTCCTCCACCTGGAGACAAAAGAGGGAGTGGCAAAAAGATGAGGTAGAAAGGGAAACTAAAGAATTTGAAGAATGAGAACCTGGACTGCCATTTCTCACTCTGGAGATGGATGAAGGTAGCCACCAACCAATAAATGCTCGCAATTTCTAAAAGCTGAGAATGACCCCAAGCCAACAGCCAGCAAGGAATGAGGTCCTTAGTTCTACAACTTCATGAAACTGACTTCTGGCAACAGACCTCTGAATTTGGAAGTGGAAGCAGACATAACTTCAGAGTTTTCAGAAAGCAAAGCATCCAAGTTGACATCATGATTTCACCCTTGTGAGACTCTACTGTGAGATAATAATGTGTTAAGTATGTGTTAACTTGAATTAGGTGAACCAAAGGAATTTAATGTTACAGAGTAAAAAAAAAAATTAATTGATTCAGTTTGAATTCAACATTATAACTGTCAAGTTTTTGTGTAGTATCAAAGAAGAGTAACCATTTTTACATGCAAAAGTTATTAGAACACTCTTCCCTTTTAAAACTAAATATCTAACTGAAATCACATTACTTCATACCCATCAAACAAATAACATATTGCAAAATATTCCATAAAGGAGCAGATATGATAATCTAGCCATTTTCCACTAATAGGCCAAATATTAAAGAGATTTTCAAAAATAGAGTACAATGTATTCTCATTTTTGCTTTGGAGAAAGCTATTTAATATTAAGATATTACTTATGTCAATATGTAATGGGCTTATTCTGGATATTTTAAAATACAGTAATCAATGTACATTTTAAAATGTTTCTCAGTTTTAACTTAAATAGAATAAATATTGATAGATCAAACCCATATATCTCTGGGGTTCTTAGTACATTTTTAGAGTAAATAAACCCAAGACAAACAAGAACTTATACTATTCAGAAATAAAAATGTATTGTAATTTCACTACAGACTAATCCTACCTATATAACGTTGGGCAAAAATAGCAAGTATATTAAAAAATAGTATACTTCCATTGCATAAAATTTTCAATTGTTACTCTTATATTAAGAATAAAAAATGGGAATGTGATATAAAAGGCAATTCATAGAAAAAAATTTTAATAATTTATCTTCATTAGTTTTAGAAAAATTACATTCATGAATGTGCTTTTTCTTATTTTTAATTTTTCTTTTCTGGCTTATAAAGTATCAATTATAAATTACTTTTTATATAATTGAGCTTATAATTATATGCAATAAATTATTAGCAAAATAACTAGTAAATTATGGGCAAAATATCAGACAAATATTTGTTATGCAAAATTATGAATTATTAACCAAAAATAATTTGCAACTATTAGCTTTAACAGAGCCTACTAGGTACTGTTAAAATAAAGTCACTTTTCATTTGTGGACATTTTAGTTTCATAGTCTCATATTTAGATCACATTTCTTCTTTCAATATCAAATTTCTCTAAATACTTCCCACTCTTTATATATATTTTAAACAATCTGGAAAATGATCTGACAAAAATGTCTTCTAAATGTTGTTAAAATCAACAATTAAAATGCACACAGAAAATCCATAGCCTTATAACTTATTTCCCAAAGTCTGAATCGATCAATATCCTAATGTAAATGATATGTTTAGTAGATATGATAAACAGTAATAATACACACACAAATATGTTTATATATATTTATAGTAATTACTTTATGTAAATGACATGTTCAAATCAACATGTCATAAATTAATTCACACCACACACACTTATACAAAACTTGGGGATTTGATAAAAATGACTTTTAATACTCTTTCACTTCTATTAGGTAAAATGTCTATAACTAACAGTTAATTCCATTTATGTTTTAGGTTAACAGGATTCCATCTGCCACCACCAGTAACAAGTACCAAATCTGTATTCTCACTACGTTTGACCAGTGATTTTGCAGTTAGTGCTCATGGATTTAAAGTATACTATGAAGGTAAGTGATGGTAATATAAAAAGACCATTGCCAACTTAATGTAACAAAACCAAAATTCTCCAGGTTGAAAATAGAAGAAAAATCACCAGGACAGAAGATATAGCTCATCATGTTATATCAAATCCTATACCAAGATTCACCTTCTCGATAATCATCAATACATAATAAAAAGTTACACTTAGTAAGCTTTAATGCTTCATTGAATGTGCCTAGACACACAAAATGTTTTCCCTTAAATCTTAGGAGATGAAACCATGGCATCATTATAGGTTTTAACTTTAATGAAAGAGAAGAAAATGTGTCAGTGAAAGGAAACTAGGCCTAATTTGAGATTCAGACATAACAGACTCCACCCTATTCTCTGTATTTTGCCTATCTGCCATAAAATCAACTGGTAATTTGGGTTCTCCACAAGTTAGAATGAAGAGAAAAGTCCATTAAGAGTCAAGAGTTGACATTTTTCATTTTAAACCAGTCTTTCCAGTTCCACAGATCCATAATTCCTTAATCAGAAAGAGGAAAACAAAGAAAACTTCAAAAAAATTGAAGTTTGAGGCCACTAATAATCTTTATATTTCTTTATCCCACATAGTGTGCATACTCATGTTTCACGATACAAATATTTGTTGATAATGGGATGATACCACAGGCTCTGATGATGGTGTTAGAAATGCATAGAATCTACATTATTTTCTCTTTTTGAAATGAAAAAAAAAATTCTGAAGGCAAAAATAAACTTTTCTCATGTATGTGCACGTGCTCAGTTATGTTCAACTCTTTGCAAACCCCATGGACCAAAGCCCATCAGGTTCCTCTGTCAATGGGATTTTCCAGGTGAGAATATTGGAGTGGGTTGCCATTTCCTCCTCCAGGAATGTGTTCTCAAGGGTTTATATATTGAGGTCATGTAGTTGTAATTTCTTCTGTGATTTGACAATAAAATTTCACATAGTTTAGGGAAGGTATCTTTTTTACCCATAAGAATAGCATGACAAAATTCAGCTCACCTCCCCAGGACCACATAACCAGAATATACCACAGTAAATCTAGCATCATGGTAAAAGATATACAAATACAGTAGCAAGGGTAGTTACTTTTTAAAGCACATAGTAATTAAAAATATAATATGTTTAAAGGGCACACTAGCAAAAAAAAAATCATATATAAAATAGATTGATTTAGTATAAAGGTTAATAGCTTGCATAGGGAGGGGGGAGTTTTAAGGTAAGAATTTCAGCTAGTGCTTTCACCCTAGGGAAAAAAGTACTCTCTAGCAAACAATTAAGGAAAAATGTTTTATCTTTTTGATGCACTAAATAATGCCATATCACAGTAGTTGTGAAGACAATTTTATACCTAATATATTTCTGAACTGTCTTTCTCTACCAGGGGAGAATGCATTCCATGACTTAATTCCTACATTGTAATAGTAATAATCATTATTTTTGAAGGTGCTTTCACAATAGCTGAATACTTTTATCTTGGCAACTTAATTCACACTTTGAAACACTATAAAACAAAGGTTTAATTTTAAGTGTAATTTTGGCAATATTGAAGAAGCTAGTAATACAATAAAAAGGCTCCATAATAGAGAACTCGAACTCGGCTCATCAAAGTATAAAGATATTTTAAGATAGTTTATTCTTTCAGCAAGTACTAAGTATACTGAAATTGTAGGAACTTGGAAGATGAATTAGAATGTTGTCATACTTTCTGGTTTGACTATCAAATTTCTTTTTTTTTTTTAATTTTATTTTATTTTTAAACTTTACAATATTGTATTGGTTTTGCCAAATATTCAAATGAATCCACCACAGGTATACATGTGTTCCCCATCCTGAACCCTCCTCCCTCCCCATACCATCCCTCTGGGTCGTCCCAGTGCACCAGCCCCAAGCATTCAGTATCGTGCATCGAACCTGGACTGGCGACTCGTTTCATATATGATATTATATGTATTTCAATGCCATTCTCCCAAATCATCCCACCCTCTCCCTCTCCCACAGAGTCCAAAAGACTGTTCTATACATCAGTGTCTCTTTTGCTGTCTTGTATACAGGGTTATTGTTACCATCTTTCTAAATTCCATATATATGCGTTAGTATACTGTATTGGTGTTTTTCTTTCTGGCTTACTTCATTTCATCCACCTCATTAGAACTGATTCTAATGTATTCTTTTTAATGGCTGAGTAATACTCCACTGTGTATATGTACCATAGCTTTCTTATCCATTCATCTGCTGATGGGCATCTAGGTTGCTTCCATGTCCTGGCTATTATAAACAGTGCTGCGATGAACATTGGGGTATACGTGTCTCCTTCAATTCTGGTTTCCTCAGTGTGTATGCCCAGCAGTGGGATTGCTGGATCATAAGGCAGTTCTATTTCCAGTTTTTTAAGGAATCTCCACACTGTTCTCCATAACAGACCCATCACAAGCACGGAAATTGAAACTGTAATCAAAAATCTTCCAGCAAACAAAAGCCCAGGTCCAGACGGCTTCACAGCTGAATTCTATCAAAAATTTAGAGAAGAGCTAATACCTATCCTACTCAAACTCTTCCAGAAAATTGCAGAGGAAGGTAAATTTCCAAACTCATTCTACGAGGCCACCATCACCCTAATACCAAAACCTGACAAAGATTCCACAAAAAAAGAAAACTATAGGCCAATATCACTGATGAACATAGATGCAAAAATCCTTAACAAAATTCTAGCAATCAGAATCCAACAACACATTAAAAAAATCATACACCATGACCAAGTGGGCTTTATCCCAGGGACACAAGGATTCTTCAATATCCACAAATCAATCAATGTAATACACCACATTAACAAATTGAAAAATAAAAACCATTTGATTATCTCAAAGGATGCAGAGAAAGCCTTTGACAAAATTCAACATCCATTTACGATAAAAACTCTCCAGAAAGCAGGAATAGAAGGAACATACCTCAATATAATAAAAGCAATATATGACAAACCCACAGCAAACATTATCCTCAATGGTGAAAAATTGAAAGCATTTCCTCTAAAGTCAGGAACAAGACAAGGGTGTCCAATTTCACCATTACTACTCAACATAGTTTTGGAAGTTTTGGCCACAGCAATCAGAGCAGAAAAAGAAATAAAAGGAATCCAAATTGGAAAAGAAGAAGGAAAACTCTCACTGTTTGCAGATGACATGATCCTCTACATAGAAAACCCTAAAGACTCCACCAGAAAATTACTAGAACTAATCAATGATTATAGTAAAGTTTCAGGATATAAAATCAACACACAGAAATCCCTTGCATTCCTATACACTAATAATGAGAAAACAGAAAGAGAAATTAAGGAAACAATTCCATTCACCATTGCAATGGAAAGAGTAAAATACTTAGGAATATATCTGACTATCAAGTTTCATGAAATAGTCTTAAAAGTATTTTCATAGCTCTCTGTTGTTTCTACATATACAGCATTAAATTTCTGTCTTTTCTGCCTCAGTAAAAATGGATTCATATTTCTTCATGACATTTAAATGTATGCATGGGAGATCCTGACTTAATATTAATATATTGTACTAGGCAACCAAGTAGTATTGAAGGATTGGTTATCAAACTGCAGAACATCATCAGGTATTGATTTGTGATGGGAATCTTCTACCATGTAATATTAGTTTTCTGTGGCTACCATAGAAAACTGTAGCTAAAAATCCTGGTGGTCTCTGCTAGTCCTCTGCTCATAGTTTCATATGGCGGAAATAAAAATGTCAGCCGATTAGGCCCTTATCAGAATGCACTGGAAAGTACCTATTGCTCACAGTTTCTAGAGGCCTCTCTCTTCTTTGCATGTAAGACCACATTTTTGAGCTAGTCACTGGTGCAACGAATCCTTTTCATACTTGAAATCTCTCCGACTTCCCTTTCTTAATTCATCTCTTTACTACCCTCTTTCCTCATTCATCTGTGACTTTAGCTAGAGAAATTTCTCAGCTTCTAAAGGCCAACGTCATTAGATTAGCTTTGATTATCCAGGTAGACCCAGTCTGCCTATGTTCAAATCCTCAAGCATAATTCACATAAGCATAATCCACACCTGAAGATCTTTCTGCAGGGTACTATTCACAGATTCCAGTGACTCTGGGGTATGGCAGGGTACGTTGTGCTTGTGCATGTTCAGTTGCTTCAGTCATGTCCGACTCTTTGTGACCCTATGAACTGTAGCCTACCAGGCTCCTCTGTCCAGGGAATTCTCCAGGCAAGAATATTGGAGTGGGTCGCCATGCCCTCTTCAAGGGGATCTTCCTGACTCAGGGACTGAACCTCCATCTTTTAAATCTCCTGCAAGTTCTTTACCACCAGTGACCCTTGGGAGGTAAAGATTCATTAATCCTACCACACCACATGCAACACTATGTAACATTTTACAGAGGGAGTAGCTACTAGTGTTTATTTAACCACAGCCAGTGACACTATCAAGGCCCAGCTGGTGTATTTGAAGTTCAGAAAACGTGGTTTGAAATTTCAAAGCCTGTCCTCTAAATGTACACCTGTGCATGCATCATCAGAATGATCCTAATATCTGAATCTCATTTATCATTTCATCTCCCTTTATATAATAATTTTTATACTAATTATTTTATCTTCTAAACTTTCCTGAGACATTGTTCTTGTGTACTAGAATTTATGAGATCTCTATTTATTAATGATATTTGTGCATTTATCTGTATTTTTCAAACTGCCAATACCAGACCACATACGCTAGAATCATCTGGAGAATGTGTTAAAATGTAGGATTCTTGGCTCTAATAACATATCCTGAATCAGACTGTGGAGTGAAACCCTGGAATATGCATTGCAATTGCAAATCCAATGCAGAATAAACGATAAATATTAGTCATCTGTGATTTTCACAGATTGTCTCTTTTGTTACAAACTTCTGTTGCCTTATTTCAGCCCATTTACTTTAAAACTGTGGAAGGTGAGGTCCCTGCACAAATTTTGATTTAGTTTCAGAGCTCTTAACCATTTATCAGAAATACTTTTCTTTTAAGCTTTTTGAAGTTGAAGCTGAGAGGTATTAAATTTCTGTGGCAAATTTTCCCCATTAATATCTAGATGCATATATTTTTACTTTCCCTCATTACTGTCTATCATACATTTGAATTTCTTGTCACTTTCTCAAAATTTGTTTCATACAACTTTGTTTCATGGGTTTCTTTTTTTTTTTTTAGCATTTACTATTACTTTTTATTTTATTTTTTGACTTTACAATATTGTATTGGTTTTGCCATATATCAACATGACTCCGCCACAGGTGTACACATGTTCCCCATCCTGAACCCTCCTCCCTCCCCATACCATCCCCCTGGGTCGTCCATGGGTTTCTTAAGGTTTATAAAAACAAACAAGTATAATAGTGTTCTGTGAAACAATAAGTTTGAAAAAAACAGTAGTGCATACTAAGTTGAATAGCCAAAGAACCATCTTCTAAAATCTGGTCTGGACAAAACTGGTAGTATCTGTATTCTGTGGAGCACACAATCAAAATACTCTTTTGTCTTTTCAGATATGCCAATCAGTATTCAAAATATATTCTAGTTTTGCTAAAAGTTATTTTTTACAGTGGAATCCTTTTACATTTTACTCCTTTCACATTTTATATATTATATGAATTGGATAGTTTAATGTCTGGGAGAATCCCAATGCATACTGAATAATTTCAATATGTGTAAATAATCCAATTTAACAACCAGAAATTAATATAAAAATTAAAAGTTTTGAAAACCACTTCAAACACAAGATAGCTATTATGCCATAATGATTACTGATGTGTTATGACTAAGTAATTAAGAAATTACAAAGACAGAAGTCTCTGTTTTAGCAAATTTTTTATTAAACCATTTTAAAATTTTAATTCAGACATAAAAAATTTGTTATAATAACAGTACTACTACCATGTAACATGTACTGAGTGATTTCTTTGTGTCAGTCACAGTGCTAAACATTTTACATGGATTTCTGTCATTCTAGAAAATTATGAAAAAATTCTAATGAGCAAAAATTATAAACTAAAGCACTAACCTAAAGGTAAAAATATGCTTATGTGCCCTGGAGAAATAAACTATATACATTTTAGAGGCTTACTTTATATCTAAACTACAAACTAATTTCATAATAGTCAAACACATATGACCATATAGAATTTAGTGTAAAAGAGCATTACAAAAATAAGAATTACTGATAATGCTGTATATTAAAACAATACGAAACATAAAAGTTGAAATATATTTTTACATATATTACATGTGACATATGTATTCTGTGTCCCTTTTAAACAATTCACATACAGAATAATGTTTATACTATTTACTATTCTGTTTTAGCTACCCATCACACATGTTTATTGAAAATATTTACTTAAAAATGTCAAAGGACTTCAGTGATTTTTAATTTGGGGTGTTATTTTTTATTCTTAGGCTTTGAAAATTTAAACTGCAGTAGCATGAACTTCAATGAAAATATTACAATAGAGAATGAAGTCAATTATGCTTCCAGCAATAGAGTTGAACTGTAGCAAGAGAGATTTATACATTAAAATTATATATATTAAATAGTTTTCTAGTAATGAATACATTAGGTGAATAAAAGAAGATAATGAATCTTAAATACTTTAAATACTTTAAAGGATAAAGGAGATCATAGTTATGAAACATAATATAAGGAGATATATGCAGAAACTTTTTTTTTGTCTCTTGATCAAGTTCAAATATTTTGCCTTTCAGTTCAGTTCAGTACAGTCGCTCGTCGTGTCCAACTTTTTGCGACTCCATGAATCACAGCACGCCAGGCCTCCCTGTCCATCACCAACTCCTGGAGTTCACCCAGACTCATGTCCATTGAGTCAGTGGTGCCATCCAGCCATCTCATCCTCTGTCGTCCCCTTCTCCTCCTGCCCCCAATCCCTCTCATATCAGGGTCTTTTCCAATGAGTCAACTTGTCGCATGAGGTGGCCAAAGTATTGGAGTTTCAGCCTCAGCGTCAGTCCTTCCAATGAACACCCAGGACTGGTCTCCTTTAGGATGGACTGGCTGGATCTCCTTGCAGTCCAAGGGACTTGCAAGAGTCTTCACAAGCACCACAGTTCAAAAGCATCAATTCTTCAGTGTTCAGCCTTCTTCACAGTCCAACTCTTACATCCATACAGGACCACTGGAAAAGCCATAGTCTTGACTAGACAGACCTTTGTTGGCAAAGTAATATCTCTGCTTTTTAATATGCTATCTAGGTTAGTCATAGGTTTCCTTCCAAGCAGTAAGCATCTTTTAATTTCATGGCTGCAGTCACCATCTGCAGTGATTTTGGAGCCCCCAAAAATAAAGTCTGACACTGTTTCCACTGTTTCCCCATCTATTTCCCATGAAGTGATGGGACCGAATGCCATGATCTTCGTTTTCTGAATGTTGAGCTTTAAGCCAACTTTTTCACTCTCCACTTTCACTTTCAACAAGAGGCTTTTTAGTTCTTCTTCACTTTCTGCCATAAGGGTGGTGTCATCTGCATATCTGAGGTTATTGATATTTCTCCCGGCAATCTTGATTCCAGCTTGTGATTCTTCCAGCCCAGTGTTTCTCATGATTTACTCTGCATATAAGTTAAATAAGCAGGGGGACAATATACAGCCTTGAAGTACTCCTTTTCCTATTTGGAACCAGTCTGTTGTTCCATGTCCAGTTCTAACTGTTGCTTCCTGACCTGCATATAGGTTTCTCAAGAAGCAGGTCAGGTGGTTTGGTATGCCCATCTCTTTCAGAATTTTCAACAGTTTATTGTGATGCACATAATCAAAGGCTTTGGCATAGTCAATAAAGCAGAAATAGATGTTTTTCTGGAACTCTTTTGCTTTTTCAACGATCCAGCGGATGTTGGCAATTTGATCTCTGGTTACTCTGCCTTTTCTAAAGCCAGCTTGAAAATCAGAAAGTTCACGGTTCAAGTATTGCTGAAGCCTGGCTTGGAGAATTTTGAGCATTACTTTACTAGCATGTGAATTGAGTGCAATTGTGCAGTAGTTTGAGCATTCTTTGGGATTGTCTTTCTTTGGGATTGGAATAAAAACTGACCTTTTCCAGTCCTGTGGCCACTGCTGAGTTTTCCAAATTTGCTGGCATATTGAGTGCATCACTTTCACAGCATCATGTTTTAGGATTTGAAATAGCTCAACTAGAATTCCATCACTGCTACTAGCTTTGTTGGTAGTGATGCTTTCTAAGGCCCACTTGACTATACATTCCAGGATGTCTGGCTCTAGGTGAGTGATCACACCATCGTGATTATCTGGGTCGTGAAGATCTATCTTTGTAGAGTTTTTGTGTATTCTTGCCACCTCTTCTTAATATCTTCTGCTTCTGTTAGGTCCATACCATTTCTGTCCTTTATTGAGCCCATCTTTGCATGAAACGTTCCCTTGGTGTCTCTAATTCTTAAAGAGATTTGTAGTCTTTCCCATTCTGTTGTTTTCCTCTATTTCTTTGCATTGATCACTGAGGAAGGCTTTCTTATCTCTCCCTGCTATTCTTTGGAACTCTGCATTCAGATGCTTATATCTTTCCTTTTCTCCTTTGCTTTTCACTTCTTTTCTTTTCACAGCTATTTGTAAGGCCTCCTCAGACAGCCATTTCGTTTTTGCATTTCTTTTCCATGGGGATGGTCTTGATCCCTGTCTCCTGTACAATGTCATGAACCTCCGTCCATAGTTCATCAGGTACTATGTCTATCAGATCTAGTCCTTTAAATCTATTTCTCACTTCCACTGTATAATTTTGCCTTTAGGGTACCGTTAAAGTGAAAGTGAAAGTTGCTCAGTCATGTCCAGCTCTTTGTGACCCAGGCCAGAACACCTGGGGATATTCTCAACCCTGGAATTGAACCCAAGTCTCCTGCATTACAGGCCTATTCTTTACCAGCTGAGCCACAAGGGAAGTCTGGGAAGACTGGCTATTTAGGTATTGAGATATCTTAATCTACTGCCAAGTTTACTTCCCCTGTGTAACTCCTCCCTCTTCTTTGGGTGGAGTCACAGGCAGAGGATGAGATTATCTTCCCATCTCCTCCCTCTATTGGTTGCTGCTGCTAAATTGCTTCAGTGGTTTCAATTGCTTCTGTGCGACCCCATGGACAGCAGCCCACCAGGCTCCTCTGTCAAAGGGATTCTCTAGGCAAGAATACTGGAGTGGGCTGCCATTGCCTTCTCCACCCTCTATTGGTATCAGCCCTGTGTTCCAGGTTTTCTTGGTTTCATTAGCCACCAATGGCTAGGGGCAGGAAGAGGAGGCACAGCTTGTATGAGGGAGCTAGGATGAGGTCCTGTCTCCCTCACTTCCCTTTCATATCACCCCTTTTGCAGCCAGGTTCCCCCTCATTTTCCTGGGTCTAGCCTGGTGATCCTGTTTTCCATGGCCTGCTCCTCCAGTGGTCCTCTCCTGTTTGGTCTGACACTACAGAAGATAATTTCTCAGGTGGCCTTGAACTCCATAGCACAATCCTTTGATTTTTCATCTTTCATGGCTAGATTCATTGGATGTTCCATCTCTAGCATTTTTATCACTAGAAGTCTGACTCTTGGATGGTTTAGACTTCCAGATATCTAGTCTACCATGTTCTGCCAAAGTCCCATCAAATGGCATAGTCCTCTAAGTTTAACTCTCATGACCGAGCTTTTTGGAAATTAGGTTCTGTTTGCTCTGGTCCTCTGGGAGACCTGTCTTCAATGCTCAGATCCTCATGGAGTGTCGGCAGGTGTGTCCTGGCCTTTCTGGAACAGTGACCATAGGTTTGAGGCCTTTGGAGGTCTGGCCCTTCCAGAAGTTTTGTCAGTTGCAGGCAGTCCCTCCAAAGGTCTGTTCTCCACAATTTGGCTCTTTGGTGAGCCTCTTCCCTATGACCTGTTTAGCTGATGATGTGGGTGGCTGTGCACAGGTCCCTGTACTTGGCCCCAGCAGTGGTTTTGTCTGTAGTGGCCAGTGACCTTCTAGCTAGGTCATGAGTGCCTCCTCACTCTTGCATTTATTTATGTAAATGAAGTATAGTTGGTTTACTGTATTATATTAGTTTCAGGTGTACAACATAGTAAGTGAATATTTTTATAGAATGTATCAACTTAAAATTATTACAAAACAATGGCTATATTCTCTTTAAGTTGAAAGTATTAAAAAATCCCAATCTAGAGAATTACAAAAATTAGCCTTTTCCCTAAATATCATCTTCATAATGGAATTAAAAGGCACAGTGTTATAATTACTATGTGAATTTGGCTAGGTATATATAAGAATTTATTAATTTTCAAGTTTACTTCTATTATCCAGGAAGATACACATTTTCATTTTATTCACAATAAAACCTGAACAGTACTATTAAACTATGGTTTTCAATGGTCATCAATATCATTTTGAATATTTCTCATTTCTGCACAGTGTAGCACATATATCCTGTATAATAACAGACCTCCACCTTTATTTCTTATCACTGTTTGCCTCAACTCATAAAATGGTCACATGAACATGTATTAAATTTCTACATATACTATTTTAATTATTCTTCTTTAAATTTCTAGCTCTTCTTGCCTGGCCCACTTATTTCTTATTTTTCCAAGCTTTGTGCAGACCTTAATTACCTTTGGAAAGTCATTTATGGAATCCAGCATTGAACCCAACAATGATCTTTCTCTACATGCTCAGATATGAACACATTTTGTCATTACACTACATTCTGCCATTAAAATATTTTTTGTTCACACTAGTTTGTGAGAAGCTAGAGGGTATAGAACCTTTTACCTATTTTGTAAATTGCCCTCTATTTTAGTACACTATCCTGGCACACTGCACAATGCTTATTAAATTCAACATACAGGATTATCTGCAGTTCCTAGGGTCACAAAGAGTCAGACATGACTGAATGACTGAACTAAACTGACAGGATTATCTAATAATTTAATCAGTAATGAGGAAAGATTTAATACACATTCCACTTCCCTGGTGGCTCAGTGGTAAAGAATCTGCCTGCAATGCAGGACACCTGGATTTGATCCCTGGGTTGGGAAGATCCCCTGGAGAAGGAAATGGCTACCCAGTT
Organism: Bos mutus; assembly: GCF_027580195.1. Lineage (NCBI taxonomy): Eukaryota > Metazoa > Chordata > Mammalia > Artiodactyla > Bovidae > Bos > Bos mutus. The sequence goes on along the minus strand of NC_091630.1, from coordinate 31,076,870 downwards.
TTCTTGCCCGGAGAATTCCATAGACAGAGGTGTTTGGTGGGGTAGAGTCCATGGGGTCACAAAGAGTCTGACATGATTGAGCAGTGACATTTTCACTTTCACTTTCCACTTACAAAAGTTTAAAACTCCAGTGAATATGTTAAAAGGTGAATGTGGGCTATGTTTAATCACAGATACATTAAGTGAACAAGGTTTAGGAAAAATTTTTGTCTTTTATTTGAGAAAAGCCATAAATTATAATTAAAGTTATTTTTACTTTCAATGGATATTTTCTTTGCTTTAAAATCTTTACTTTCTTGAAATACATAGTTTCTTTATGAAGCATTTAAAAATGCAAAATTGCTCACGTGGCTTTAAAACAAAAACAAACTAAAAATAAAAAAAAATTTGTAAAGCCAGTGACATATGACCTACTTAATCTTTGTGTTTCATATGGATAAGGTGGGATGGAATTCAAGATTGTATTTCATTTTCCAAAAATAGGATGATTAAACATAGTATGTAATCTCATTTCACAATAAATTTTCTCTTTTTATATATGCTGCTAAATGTGTAATATCTGTCAACTGTTCTAATTTATCATTTTGATATGAATGTTGGAATGAAATTTGAGACAATGATTAATTTAGGATTCTAATTAAATGTCAAGATATTTTTGTGTTTGGTACACTCAAAGACCATACATTGTGTTAAGTTATTAAAACTGATAGCATAGAACTAATGGTTTAAAAGAAAAGTATACTATGAGTTTAGTTAAGAACTTCATTTTAGATTTATCTTGATTTCTCAACAAAATGTAAAAAGTTAACAAAATATAATTTTATGTTTATTATTTGACTATAAGCATGATGGCATTAAATTAAATTTGAAATTATTTCTTCCCTATACAAATAATTATCCTTTTAACAGAGCACCATTTAATATGATAAAGAAATAAATACAAGTAAAATAAAATGTGCAAATCAAATATTTCAATAAGAACAATAAACAGCATCCAATGGGTATATGTTCTATATTAGATAAAAATATTTTTTTCTGCATGGAGAAATAATTATGTCATAAAATCTTATTTTTAGTACTTATTATACAAGTCTTAGCTTTGAGTGCATTTTTAATAATTTCCCCCATACCACATAAGACAACATAGTTTACCCCAATAAAATGTATACTTTTCCTATATAGTGTGATATGTTATCTTGTCTGGAATATTCTTTAGGTTTTGTGTTTTCTTTAATATGAATTAACCTCAAGGCATTGATTGTCAGACTCTTAGAGAACTAAATATTCCTCAGTTATTGTTCTTTTATCTAATTAATGATGATATCTAATCTAAATTAATGATGATATTTCAAACTATGTAGTTAAGATTATTGAGTATTTCTAAATATATATATATTTTTCTTCATTTTCATTTGTATATATAATAATTATTTGGTTATCTAATGCTTAAAATTGAAGATTTTATTTCTCATTTTGCAGCATGCTCTTTTGGTTGTCAAGCACTAGCTATGATTTGCTATGTTTTATACAATATTGTGCTTTGCTATATAGACATATCATATGCACTTATTTCTCATAAGGATATTAAAAGGATTTTTCCACAAAATGATCCTTCCTATCTATATTGGTTTTATATTACTGCATAATAAATTACCACCATTTAGCAAACTAACATAAGTTATAATCTCATAGTCCTATAGTTGAGAAGTCTGGGAGGGGTCAGCTGGGTTCTTAGCTCAGATCTCACAAATCTGCAGTCAGGGTGTTGGCTAACACTGTTATTACACCTAAGACCAGGGTCCTATTCCAAGTTTACTAGTTGCTGGTAGAATGTATTTTCTTGCCAGTGGTATGATTAAGGTTCCTATTTCTTACCAGTGATTGATCAGGAATTTTAGATTTTATGGGCTTCTTGTGGTTCTTTACCACCCAAAGACAGTTTGAAACATGGCTTTCTTCTTACTTAGAGTGCTTTTCTCACAGTTGCTCTTTAGTTGGTTAACAAAGAAGCCTTGTCATATAGCAGTCACAGGAGAGACTGCCCTGTCAACATGGCCACATAATGTAACCTTTTGAAGGGCGGTAACCATTCCATCATATCTATAGGTTCCACCAGCACTCATGTGGAGGGTATGGGAATCTTGGAGCCCATCTTAGAATTCTGCCTAGCATATCATGTTGAGAGACTCATTTAGGTAATTGTTCACAATGGGATAGAAAATACAAGAAGAGAAAGAACAGAAAGTTAAAAGATTTATTTTATCATTTGAGAACTATCTTTAGCTGAAAAGAGATATGGTTAATATAGTTTTTATATTTTTTTCTCTTCACTTTGGTAAATTGATTTACTTTAAATTAGTAAGTAGCACATCACTATATTCTATTGCATAAGTTAAATTTAATTGTAACCTTATAGTATGCTTCAGATGTTTTTTTAAGATAATTATAATTTAATACGAATTTATTTTGTAAATAGCATATCTTTTTTCTTAGTAAGAAATATAAGATAATGGGAAAAAAAAACTTACAAGGTCTAGTACTTAAGGCTTATTTATCATGCAGATGCTGTGAGGCTCAGTTCTTCATAATGTAATATAATACTGATTCCACAAGGTTGTTTGGAAGATCAAGGGAGTTAATGATGCAATATTCAAAGAGCAGTGCCTGATACTTAAGTAGCACTTAATAATTATTAGCTAGTATCTTTGCTTTTCTGGGTCTTCCCTGATAGCTCAGTCAGTAAAGAATCTGCCTGCAGTGCAGGAGATTTGGATTTGAGCCCTGGATCGTGAGGATCCCCTGTAGAAGGAAATGGCAACCCAGTCCAGTATCCTTGCCTGGAAAATCCATGGACAGAGAAATCTGGTGGGCTGCAGTCCAGGTTGAAAAGAGTCGGGCATGACTGAGAAACTAACACTGAGGAACTGAGGAACTTGCTTTTCTACCATATATATATACTATTATATATTGGTAACATTAATATGTGTTCATATATATTATAATGTTTGGTCATGTCATATAAACTCTGAATTTCCACTTTCTCAAAAGGAACAGTATATCTAGCTATTTGTTTTATCTTTCTTGAAGTGTTGTTCAAATAAGAAAATGGATGTGACAATTTAACCAAGTGTTATTTGGGCTAAAGAAGTTAGGAAATATATTCCTGGGTTTCCTAGGAATTATAGAGCTGCCAGTGGGGTGATCCATTTTCAGTGTGAACCAAAGGAAGAAATGACAGTTTTCACAGACATGTGCTATGCTCTTCCAAGGACAAAGCTCAAATTCCTGACAGGGCTAAGTAATCCACTTAAGAGTTGCAGCTCAGAGCTAACAGGTCAGTGCTAGAGACAGAAACTGGAGCATGACAAGGCAGTCAGTTCCATCAGTTTGAAAAAGATGATGCAACAAAAGAATGCCAAGTTTAGTATAGAAATTAACTGAATAATACTTGTTACATAAACATAGATCTTTAAGCAAGCACATAAACAAAAATCCATAAAACATGCATGAATAATTATAAGGGCCCTGAAACAAAGAACAAGCATCTTCATAAAGACGTTGTTACTAGAAGAGATGATGTTGTTGTTCAGTTGCCCAGTTACGTCCAACTCTTTGTGACCCCATGGACTGCAGCATGCCAGGCCTCCTTGTCCTTCACCATCTCCTGGAGTTGGCCCAAGTTCATGCCATCTCATCCTCTGAAACCCTCTTATCCTTCTGCCCTTAATCTTACCAGCATCAGCGACTTCTCCAGTGAGTTGCCTGTTTGCATTAGATGACCAAAATACTGGAGCATCAGCTTGAGCATCTGTCTTTTCAATAAATATTCAGGGTTGATTTCCCTTAAGACTGACTGGTTAGATCTCCTAGATTTCCAAGGGACTTTCAGGAGTCTTCTCAAGCACCACATATATGAAGGCATATATTCTTTGGCACTCTGCCTAAAGAAGAGGTGATATCTACAATCAAAATTAACAATATGTGCAAATTGAAAGCTTTTGGTCATTTTGATTAAGTATAATTATTTCTTCTTAGTGACAAAGAGATAACAGAAACTATTAATCTATCTTTAAAAAATCTTATAGTTCTATGTGGATCAACAATCAACAGTTAGAACCCTGTAAGGAACAATTGATTGGTTCAGGATTGAGAAAGGAGTATGACAGGGCTTTCTGTTGTCACCCTGTTTATTTAAGCTGTACACTGAGCACATCATGAGAAATGCTGGACTGGATGAGTTCAAGCTGGAATCAAGATAGGTGGGAGAAGCATGAACAATCTCAGATATGGGGATGATACCACACTAATGGCAGAAAGTAAAGAAAAACTAAAGAACCTTTTGATGAAGGTGAAGGAGGACAGCGAAAAAACTGGCTTAAAACTAAGTATTAGTAAATCTAAGATGATGGCATCTGGTCCCATTATTTCATGGCAAATAGAAGGGGAAAATGTGGAAGTAATGACAAATTTTCTCTTGTGGGGCTCTAAAATCACTGAAGATAGTGAATAGAGCCATGAAATCAGAAGAAGACTGCTTTTTGGCAGGAAAGCTATGACAAACATAGACAGTGTGTTGAAAAGCAGAGACATTACCCTGCTGACAAAGGTCTATATAGTTAAGACAATGGTCTTCCCAGCGGTCACGTATGGTTGTGAGAGCTGGACCAAAAAAAAGCTGGAATACCAAAGAATTGATGCCTTCGAACTGTGGTGCTGGAGAAGAGTCCTGAAAGTGCCTTGGAAAGCAAGGAGATCAAACCAGTCAATCTTAAAGGAAATAAACTCTGAACACTCATTGAAAGGATTGAGACTGAAGCTGAAGTTCCAGTATTTTGGTCATTTGATGTAAACAGCCAACTCATTGGAAAAATCCCTGATGCTGGGAAAGTTTGAGGACAGAAGGATAAGAGGGCATCAAAGCATGATATGGCTAGATGGCATCACCAATGCAATGGACATGAATCTGGGCCAACTCCAGGAGATGGTAAGGGACAGGGAGGTCTGGTGTGCTACAGTCCATGGGGTTGCAAAGAGTTGGACACGACTGGGTGACTGAACAACAAGAACAACATAGTTCTGTGTTGAGTATTAGTTGCTCAGTTGTGTCCGACTCTTTGTGACCCCATGGACTTCAGCCCACCAGGCTCCTCTGTCCATGGGATTTTCCAGGCAAAGTCACTGGAGTGGGTGGCCATTTTGTATCTACAAATTGTTAAGAACTGTAATGGTTCTGACATTTTATCCTACTTGAAATTTAACCAGTAAACCTGCCACAGTTTCATGGATGCTGATAGAAGACACAAAATTGCTGAGCCAAGGACAAAGGACTGTATTATATACAGCAACAGAAATAGAGTATCAGCAAGTATTCAGGTTCAAGGAATCTCAGTTCTCACAGGACAATGAGAAGAAGGTCAGGTGATGCCCATATACACAGTGGGCTGTGTACAGGAGAGGAACTCTGAATTTAGGGAAATAGGATCTTATGTATTAGTAAGTAAACAGGCCTTTGCTCTGGAGTAAGGGAATATTTTCATATTGCTGTTGAGCAGAAAGAGCTAGTACCTCAGCTTATAACATGTGGAAAACATGAGAGACATTACTTTGCCAACAAAGGTTCATCTAGTCAAGGCTATGGTTTTTCCTGTGGTCATGTATGGATGTGAGAGTTGGACTGCAAAGAAGGCTGAGCGCCAAAGAATTGATGCTTTTGAACTGTGGTGTTGGAGAAGACTCTTGAGAGTCCCTTGGACTGCAAGGAGATCCAACCAGTCCATTCTGAAGGAGATCAGCCCTGGGATTTCTTTGGAAGGAATGATGCTAAAGCTGAAACTCCAATACTTTGGCCACCTCATGCAAAGAGTTGACTCATTGGAAAAGACTCTGATGCTGGGAGGGATTGGGGACAGGAGGAGAAGGGGACAACAGAGGATGAGATTCATGGGGTCACAAAGAGTCGAACACGACTGAGCGACTGATCTGATCTGATCTGATCTGACTATAGGTTTGATGCTGCTGCTGCTGCTGCTAAGTTGCTTCAGTCGTGTAATAGTCTAGTTGATCTGGGGAGAGATGATAGTTGTTAGGACTCTAGGTTACTCGTAGTTAAGATGGTGGGAAATTTAAGATTCAAGACATATTTTGATTCAATATTTGCCTTTGAATTAGATGTAAGTTGCTAGAATAAGAGAGGAATAAAGCATGACCCCAAAGTTTTTGGACCTAAACATTTGAATTGTGTTGTGCGACCCCATAGATGGCAGCCCACCAGGCTCCGCCATCCTTGGGATTCTCCAAGCAAGAACACTGGAGTGGGTTGCCATTTCCTTCTCCAATGCATGAAAGTGAAAAGTGAAAGTGAAGTTGCTCAGTTGTGTCCAACTCTTCGAGACCCCATGGACTGCAGCCTACCAGGCTCCTCTGTCCATGGGATTCTCCAGGCAAGAGTACTGGAGTGGTTTGTCATTGCCTTCTCTGACTATAGGTTTGAGGCTTCCCCAATGGCTCAGAAGGTAAAGAATCCACTTGCAATGCAGGAGATACTGGTTTGATCCTTGGGTGAGGAAGATACTCTTAGGAGGGCATGGCAACCCACTCCAGTATTACTGCTTGGAGAATCCCACGGACAGAGGAGCCTGGAGGGCCCCAGGCCATGGGGTTACAAAGAGTTGGACATGAATGAAGCAACTGTGTACAGCACAGCAACTGCACAAGTTTATGCATAATGATGTAACTTACATACCTCATGAAATGATTACCACAATACTCTTAAATATAAAATTTAAAGAATAGAAAACTGTAATTTTTCCTTGTCATGAGAACTCTTTATAAAGACAAAAATGCTATTATTCTATCAATAAACAAGGCATGGAATACAGTATTACCTATTTACTAATGCCTTCCAAATAATATAAGCACCTATGAGTTCTGGAAGTTATATTGTGTTTTGTTCATGTGTGCTCAGTTGTGTCCAATTCTTTGCGACCCGTGGACTATAGCCTGGCTGGTCCACCGTCCATGGGATTTTCCAGCAAGAATACTGGCTTGCATGCATGTGTGCTAAGTCACTTCAGTCATGTCTGACTCTTGAGGCTCTATGGACTATATAGCTAGCCATGCTCTTCTGTCCATGAGATTGCCATTCCCTCCTCCAGGGGATCTTCCCAAACCAAGGATGGAACCAGCATCCCCTGCATTGCAGGCAGATTCTCTATCACTGATCTACTGTGGATGCCCCAGGAATGCTGGAGTTTGTTGCTATTTCCTCCTTGGGAGAATCTTTCCAACCCAGGGATTGAACATGTGTCTCCCATGTCTCCTAAACCAGCAGGTAGATTCTTTATAGCTGAGTCACCTAGGAAGTCCCGTATTAGGTAGTGGAAAACCTTAAATATGGCTCTCGGGATGCTTTTGATTTGGTGGAGGAAAAAGAAAGAAAGGCAATTAATATCCTAACATCTACAAAAGTATTTAAATCCTTTTATATTGACACAAACTTATTTGGTCAGATAAATATTATTCTCATCTACAGTAAAGAAAAACAACACAATAACTTAAAGATAGCAATACGCTGGAGCTGGCTCAGAGGGCATCAGTTTCTTTCTTCACTTGCTTCTCCTGAAACTTTCTTGTCCCTGGATTTACTAGTAGCATGTAGGACTCGCATGTGGTACATTTCTCCTTATTTGGATAATTGCATATTTTGACATATTCATTTAGGATAGTAAATATTTATTTTAGACAAAGAATCAGAGGCTTAATAACATAGTCTCTGCATAAATTATTTTGTTTTCTTTTTAAATTGATATATTATTAACACATTATAAAATAAACAGTAAAAATATACAATTAAGACATTTAAAGTGAAACACTTTTAATTTATAAACTAATTCCTATATATTATTATAACTAATTTTTTTAGGAAACACATTTAGAGGTAAAATTACACATAAACACTTCTTTAAAATGATACAATCTTTGTATTTTCAGTTTTAAAACCACCATAGTTTCAGTAGTTTTTATGGCATATATTCTGATTTTGATCTTATGGCCTCCTCCCATTAGTAGGGCTAAACATGGTACTTTTCCAAATACCATGCCTTCATTCAAATGGCATTTATTTATTTATTTTTTTAAACATCATCATTGAATGAATACTTGGCTAGGTAAATAAACGTGAGCCAACTATGATCCATGATGGCTTTAATATTGTTTGTTACTATAAATATGATCTGAATTATTGGATCTTAAAGTATGCCTAAAAGTTTCAGGTAAATGAGAATTCTCAGGATTTCCACTCTATCTTCATTTTTACCTCTTCTATTTAAAAATAATGAGGATGTTGTCTCCATTTTTGCCAAATAGAACTTCAATTATGCCTCACCATCTTTGGCCAGATGATGAGTATTATTATTTAATGTTGTAAGGGTAAATCTAAATTCAAACTTAAAACTCTTAGAAGAATATAATAGCCTTTCTCATAGCCAAATTCATTTTTATGTTAATGGGGTATTTTGTTGAAACTAATGGATCATTAGTGTCCTGTGGATAGAAGGTTCTGGAAGCAGCTTTCACAAATGATTTGAACTTAAATGTGATGTTTGAACATTATTATCTGTATTTATGGTAGCTTTATAAAATTTGAAGTGAATTATGGAGTGCTGGAACTAGCTATACGCTGGGAACATTTTCAGTGAATGTGTATCTAAAGCTTTTACAATTTTACTTAATCTTTTGAGTTCAGGTTTCAATCTTTTTCCTTGAATGGCTAAAATTGAAAAGGATTCTGAAATATTTTCTATATTTCAACTTTAATTTTCTGGTTGTACTCTAAGAACATTCAGAAAATTCAAGGAGATTGAAATGATTACAGTTGGCTTTCATTTACTTTTTCTCATTAGATGAAAATAGGAACACAGGCTAGTAAATCTCCTCAGTTTTCTGGTTGAAAATTAAGAAAACAATATTCAATTTATTAATAAATATGATTCCAATTAAACTAACTTTTTTAGCCCTTATGCAGTGTGATCAAGGAGAAAGCTTACTGAATTTCCACAGACATGTTAAAAATTCACTAGACAGTCAATGGCATGCACTTACTTTCATCAGAAAATTTTTTAAGTAATTTAACAGTCAGACTAGATAGTAGAGGCCCTACCCCTAACAAATTTCATGATCCTCAATACATTAAATGTTTCTCACCTTCAGAAGTAAGAAAGGAAAACTAACTAAATGGTTTCAAAAATTTCCTCCAGATATTAACTTCTATGAACTTTAATAGTAAGGAGAAGAGACATAGACTAATTTTTTCCAGCTTTATTGGGATCTGATTGACAAATAAAAATTATATGTATTTAAGGTTTATAATTGGATATTTAAATATATGTATACATTGTGAAATGATTACCACATTCTAGCTAATTAACATAGCCATCATGGAAAGGTAAATTATTTCATGTGCCAAACTTTCTGGAAAAGATGGGATAAAAATGTTTAAGTGGTGTGGGATGGAGGAGTTTGTTCACTTTAAAAGGAATACTGGACAACTTCAAGAAATCGTAAGTAGTTAATCATAGTGGGTAGCAACAGCATAAAGAGGAGAAGGACCCAAAGGAAAAATCAAGCTATCACTCAGCAGACAGGTTGGAAAATGTATATGTGAAGTCAAGTCTGTGGACAATCGCATCACAACTGCGTCATATTTAGGATATTTTAATTTCTGAAAAGCTGTGTCAGTTTGGGCATCTGCAGGTCAAAAGTGGGTGAAGTATAACGAAAGGTATGATATCTAACTGTAGAGAAACAGGTCATGTCAGTTATAAGGAAAGAATGGAAACTTTTTTATTTTTATTTCTTAAATTTCTGTTTATTGAGGTAAAATTGACAAAATTGTAAGAATCTTACAATTATATCTTAAATTATTCTTAAATTAATAAGAATTATATCTTAAATTAATTCTTAAAAGTATCTTAAATTATATCTGGAAGAAAAGTCATGTAACTAGATCCTAGGATAAGAGGAAGGGTGGTGCATAAACTAGCAAAGCAATGACATAAATTTTAGTCTGCACACAAGAGCTAAATGTACTTCCTATCTTTCTTCGTGTATTGGAATAAGTTTTAGATGGCCTAGTTTGCTTCAGTTGAAAAATAATTATTTCAGAACATGATGCAGGATCATAACCCATGAAAATCTCTCACAGAAAGGAAGAGATTAAGTAAAGAGAAAAGAGTTGAATGAAGAGCAAATGGACCATTTAAAGTAGGAGAAAAATATAGAATAGTAGGGTATGATTAAATATTCTCATGTGAAACTGTTTTAAAGTTAGAAAGTGAGGTACAGGGAAAATGGAGAATTACATAATGATGAAGCACAAAAGAAAAAATAACCTTAAAATTGATTTTAAGGCAGAAGAAGAATATCAATTGTCCTTGGCTAATGACAAAATTAACCACTATATATACCATTACTTCATGGGAAATGAAGGGGAAAAGGTGGAAGTAATGACAGATTTCCTCTTCCTGGGCTCTAAAATCACTGCAGATAGTGACTGCAGCCATAAAATCAGAAGAGACTGCTTCTTGGCTGGAAAGCCATTACAAAGCTAGACAGTGTGTTGTAAAGAGGAGACATTACTCTGACGACAAAGATCCATATAGTCAAGACTGTGGTCTCCACAGTGGTCATATATAGTTGTGAGAGCTGGAATGAAAAGGCAGAGCATCAAAGAATTGATGCCTTTGAACTGTGATTCAAAGCCTGGAGAAAACTTCTGGAAGTCTCTTGGAGAGCAAGGGGATCAAACCAGCCAATCTTAAGGGAAATCAACCTTGAATCATTGGAAGGACTGATGCTGAAGCTGAAGCTCCAGTCTTTCGGTCATTTGATGCAAATAGCTGATTCATTGGAGAAGTTCCTGATGCTGAGAAAGACTGAGGGCAGAAGGACGAGAGGTCATCAAAGGATGAGATGGCTGGATGGCACCACTGATGCAATAGACATGAACTTGGGCAAACTTTGGGAGATGGTGAGGGACAGGGAAGCCTGGCATGCTGCAGTCCATGGGGTCACAAAGAGTCAAACAGGACTGGGAGACTGAACAACAACAACAACATATACCAATGGAGAGATGATAGAACAGAAAGGAAAGTTTGACAAGGAATTCATATAAAAAAATTGATTAAATTTTAATGTCCTCAGCAATCCATATTGAGAGAGACACTGAATTATCAGGTGCATCAAGCCAGGAGCAATGTAAGTCCTAGTTTGGGAAATCTGACATGATAAGTTTGGCCTATGCTTTGGTTTAGTTCATATCTGGGTTTACATTCTGTGCTTTGCTTTCAGTTTAACATCCATAGTATCGATGAGTTCTAGTTATGAGAACAAAGTTCCTATTCTTTGGCAGTCAAACTGAACATTTGTTTCTTATGCCCAAGTTAATTTTCTCTTATGCCCTTTTCAATTCTCTATTTACATGTCTGCCTTGAATTTTTACTACTAGGGATTCCATAATATTTTGATACATTATAGGGAGCTAGTGTCAGATTCAGGTACTGGTCTATTTTTTTGGTCTGTCCACCACTCTTTGGGATTCTTAATCTGCAGTGTGTCACTATGTGATGTTTATGGTTTTGAAAAACAGAACCTAGCAATTTAATAAAACATGTATTTTGAAATGTAATAATTTTCTGATAGAGGCTTTCCCCAAATTTATGATTTCAGTATACAGATGAAATCTTGCTAGTCATAGAAGAGATGTCATGGAGAGTAGACAAAATTTGAAGAGATGAAAATGGTGTTTTGTTTCGTTTTGTTTTTGCTTTGCTTTTTTGAGTTTGAGTTTGTGGTAGAACATCCTATCTGTATAGAAACAGACATATTTGCAAGTTTTCTGAATGTGAAATATTGAAGAAAAGGAAAAGAAGGTGAAAAATAAAGATTTTCATAAAATTAGAAAAAATCAGAGGTCTAAATTGACATATGTTTAGTATTTTTTCCATATAATTTCAACTTCCTGTGTGTGTACACATAAAGAAAACATAGAAAGAATTTTTAATCTTTTGTGGACCATTGTTTGTTATTGGTGATATATAAGCAGATCCATGAAGAGTGACACTTGCTGTGAAAACCAATGTTCCAGACATTGGTTTATAGTTTATGAGTATTGATTCCATCAGGGAGAAACTGGATAATATTGATTTTGACAAGTGGACAGAGTCAGAAAAGAAATGACAATTAAGAGGTAAGGAATTTGAAGAAATTAGAAACACAGTTTTCAAGAAGTCATGAATATTCTTTGGAAAGTTGGTCACAGTTTTAAGGATTTGTTACTGTCTCAGAGATAATAACAGCAGTCTGAAATAAGATAAAAAGAGTAAATTGCACTTCATGGTATCTGTGAGAAATTTAACTATATTTGAACATAATATATGAGTGCTGATTAAATACCAAATTTCTCTGAAGGAGTTACTTGGTCAGATCATGCCTGAATTATTTTATGTACACACTTAGGAAATTCATGGGAGTTCTGAGGGAAAAGTATGACATTTATTTTTAAATTTTTATGAAGATATGAAACCTCTGTTAAATGAATCAGGGCAATGATCAGATTATAGGGAAATGAGGTCACTAAAACTGATGCATTTTACCTTTTAATTTCCTGACAAATCTCTAGCATGCAGGTCAAAAATCATTTTGATTTTTGGATATCAGATTCTTTTAGTTATTTAAACTAGTACTTTTATAATAGGTTATTTAACATAGCTAAAAGATGGAAATCCCAAAGCAAATACCACCTTAGGAAATTCTCTTATTTAAGACATTACATCTAAGAACACCTTTTTTTTTAGGTAACGAAGAAGGTGTTTTCTTTAAAAAAGAAAAAATGAAAGTTAAGGAGAAAGAAAGCTATGTATTTCATATTACTTTTCTCCAGACTTAAGAATTCTGAGTACTCAGTGAGAGGCTTAGGTCACAGTCTAGAGTGAAGGGCTCATAATATAAGTTGCTCAGTTGTGTCTGACTCTTTGCAACCCCAAAGACTGTAACCTACCATGCTCCTCAGTCCATGGGATTTTCCAGGCAAGAATACTGGAGTGGGTTGCCATTTCTTAATTCAGTTTGAATTTATCCTAAAATTCGCTTTCACCTGTGGATAATCACGATGGTGTGATCACTCGTACGATGGTGTGATCACCTAGACCAGACATCCTGGAATGTGAAGTCAAGGGGGCCTTAGAAAGCATCACTATGAACAAAGCTAGTGGAGGTGATGGAATTCCAGTTGAGCTATTTTAAATCCTAAAAGATGATGTTGTGAAAGTGCTGCACTCAATATGCCAGCAAATTTGGAAAACTCAGCAGTGGCCACAGGACTGGAAAAGGTCAGTTTTCATTCCAATTCAAAAGAAAGGCCATGCCAAAGAATGCTCAAACTACTGCACAATTGCATGCATCTCACACACTAGTAAAGTAATGCTCAAAATTCTCCAAGCCAGGCTTCAGCAATACATGAACTGTGAATTTCCAGATGTTCAAGCTGGTTTTAGAAAAGGCAGAGGAACCAGAGATCAAATTGCCAACATTCTCGGGATCATCAAATTAGCAAGAGAATTCCAGAAAAACATCTATTTCTGCTTTACTGACTATGCCAAAGCCTTTGACTGTGTGATCACAATAAACTGTGGAAAATTCTTCAAAATATGGGATTACCAGACCGCCTGACCTGCCTCTTGAGAAACCTGCATGCAGGTCAGGAAGCAACAGTTAGAACTGGACATGGAACAACTGACTGGTTCCAAATGGGAAAAGGAGTATATCAAGGCTATATATTGTCACCATGCTTATTTAACTTATATGCAGAGTACATCATGAGAAACTTTGGGCTGGATGAAGCACAAGCTGGAATCAAGATTGCCGGGAGAAAAAAAATAACCTGATATGCAGATAACACCACCTATGGCAGAAAGTGAAGAAGAACTAAAAAGCCTCTTGAGGAAAGTGAAAGAGGAGAGTGAAAAAGTTGGCTTAAAGCTCAACATTCAGAAAACTAAGATCATGACATCTGGTCTCATCACTTCATGGCATATAGATGGGGAAACAGTGTCAGACTTTATATTTCTGGGGTCCAAAATCACTGTAGATGGTGATTGCAGCTATGAAATTAAAAGATGCTTACTCCTTGGAAGGAAAGTTATGACCAACTTAGATAGCATATTAAAAAGCAGACATTACTCTGTCAACAAAGTCCCTCTAGTCAAGGATATGGTTTTTCCAGTGGTCATGTATGGATGTGAGAGTTGGACTATAAAGAAAGATGAGTGCAGAAGAATTGATGATTTTGAATAGTGGTGTTGGAGAAGACTCTTGAGAGCCCCTTGGACTGCAAGGAGATCCAGCCAGTCCATCCTAAAGGAGATCAGTCCTGGGTGTTCATTGGAAGAAATGATGTTGAAGCTGAAACTCCAATACTTTGGCCACTTGATGTGAATAGTTGACACATTTGAAAAGACCCTGATGTTGGGAAAGATTGAAGGCAGGAGGAGAAGGGGACAACAGAGGATGAGATGGTTAGATGGCATCACCGACTCAATGGACATGAGTTTCGGTAAACTCTGAGAGTTGGTGATGGATAAGGAGTCCTGGCGTGCTGCGGTCCAAGGGGTCGCAAAGAGTCGGACATGACTGAGCAACTGAACTGAACTGAACTGATGGCATAATTTATGATTTTTACTGTTTCTGTCTCTCCACATCTATCATAAGTATACTATCATTATCATAAGGCCACTGATAATCACAGAAATTATTGGCTGGTTATTTAAAAAGGCTATCCATTTATACATTTATTAATAATGGAAGTTCCATAAGATAATAAGCATGCTTAAGTCATTGTTAATTCTCAATCACATTTTGAACACAGTAGATACTGAAATACTCTATTTCTTCTTCATTACTTTTCTATAAGGGCTTCCCAGGTGGCTCTAGTGGTAAAGAACCCGCCAGCCAGTGCAAGAGACAGAGATGCAGGTTGTACCTTTGCGTCAGGAAGATTCCCCTTGAGGAGGGCATGGAAACCCATTCCTGTATTCTTGCCTGGAGATTCCCATGGACAGAGGAGCCCAGCAGGCTACAGTCCATAGGTTGGCAAAGAGTCAGTCACACCTGAAGTAACTTAGCATGCACGCATGCACTCTTGTAAACAGTATTAAAAGAAAAAAATCTTGTTAGCTTAATTCCTAGCTGGTAGCCCCTCTACAAGGCTACTATTTTTACATTTTCCTGAGGTTATATAATTTCTATTTTATTTATTTTTAATACCCAGTTGTGACCATGTTAAATGGCTATTTTCTCTGTTAGTTGGAAGTCAATTTATTTTTGCTATGATGGTATAAGTTACTCAACTAGTGGTTTCTGTTCCAGTAAAAGACCATTAAACTCTGTGATATTTGGCAGTTCCCATTTGACACTTTCATGCTCCTTATCTATTATATTCAACCCATAATACTCATCTATCTAAAAATACACTGAATGCATTCTCTGCATGTTATTTTTTCTATATCTACTTCATCAAATGTATTGTCTGCATTTTTTTCTGTATTTATTTCATCAAATTACTGATATTTGGGGGGTTATATAGCTCAAAGCTAGGTAGAGCATTTGACTGTAGGGGACTGATGTGTTTGATCCTATCTCTACCACTTTCCCTCAACTCTGCCATCTATATATACCCTCTCTTCCTTTAGGTCCAAACTCTGTGTATAAAATGGGTACTTAAAAAACGCACATTTGTTTGTGCCACCTTAAAGTTTAAATTATCAGTAGTTTCCCATGAGTTTCAGCATTAAAACCAAAAATTCTTAAGTTTATTTGAAATTCCCTATAAAATCTGTTTACTGTGAGCTGATTTTCTTCTCCAGCTTCCTACAGTATATCTGTTCCTTTCTTTTTCTATAGTTCTCTTGAAACAACCACATTTCCTTCAGGGTTAGAACTTGTTATACTCACCTTAATAACCACCAGGTCAGGTCCTTAACAGTATATCTTTCTTTGTTTTTAATATATTAAATTTAAATACTGTTATAAACCCTCCATTTCAGTGATAGGCAGAATCTAAATTTTGGAATTTTTATCTGATCTCCATTACTTGTTGCAGGAGAGTTGGGTGAGGATGTCAGAAAGGAATTCTCAGAAATACAATTATGTCTAATCATCCTTTGCTGCTCTCTGACATTCTCTGACATCAGGCCAGGAAACTGCTATTCTTGTTTTACTTTCTTCTTGTATCCCTAGTACGTAAGAACAGGGCATAGCATAAAGCCTAATATGTAGTTATTTGTTGAATTAGTAAAAGTGTTTATGCTTATCGATTAAGTTCTTTTACATCTTTAAGCTAAACCCACACCTCAATTATTCTGTTTCTGCATACGTAGATAAAAGAATAACCCTGTTTTCTGGTGGGTCACTGGCTCACATTTCCTATAAACTGGTTTTTAAATTATTGCTTTCTTTCTTCAATACAATTGTCATAGATTAATTCTGTTTTTTCTAGCAACGAGACCCATAAAGACTTACTTATACTTATGGTAAGTGTTGTTATTTTTTAGTTGCTAAGTCATGTCTGATTTTTCTGCAGCCCCATGGACTGTAGCCTACCAGACTCCTCTCTCCATGGAATTTCCACATCAAATACTTTAAAGCCTAGGAAAATAATGCAACTGGGCAACAGTAAAGCACATTGGGTAATGAGAGGATTCACATATGACATATAAATGCAGTCAAATTCATTTTGAAAATGCTCTTTCAAACAAACATCTTCAGACCAAACTCCATATATCTACCACCTGATTTTCACTGTTGAAAAGGTTTGCTAGCCTAGTAGTATAAATATTTTTACCTTATTGTAATTTGATTTAAAAAATAGAAAAAAATCACAATTCAATTAGATTATTTCTAGTGTATTCCCTGTTTCAATAAATATCTAATACTTAAGGGGAGTCATAAGAAACTGTTAGATGGTGAAAGGTCTCAGGAGTTCTCCAAGGTAAACTGTCCAGAAGATTATCTTACCTAATATTAAATAGGACCTTAAATTTCAAATATTTCCAAGCCAAACACTCACTGTCCGTTAGCTCAACTGTCTAAGATTTTACGATTTTCACAGAGTATACCTTAATACACAATATGAATAACTTGTTTCTTTTTTTCTAGCGAGGTCAATTAAGCTCACATTTTCAGCAATTGCAGTTACATTTATTTTATTTTTTTCTGAGTGTTAAAATTTTTATATTAAGGCATTTTTTAAAGAGAAGTATTAGATTTACAGCAAAATTAAGGCTAAGCTACAGAGACTTTCCTCAAACCCCCTACTTTTTAAACAATTTAAAAATATTTTAAATATTGTACCACATTAAAAATAATTATGCTAACAATTCATTTTCTCAACATGGAGATACATGAACAATAGGAATTCCAAACATTGAAACAAATTAGAATTAATTTTAATCTAAATTATTTTCCAAATTATTACTTTTATAGTATGGCACATATGAAGTAGATACATTATGCTTTGTCACTATTTTTAAGCATGTGTACAGCACATTTCCTGAAGATCCCAGTTCAAAACAGCAACCAAGTGCTTCACTATTTCATCACCACTTATGAGACATACAACATTTTTAATAAATCAGCTAATTCATAGGTCAAAATAATAATACTACAACAAAGTAGATTTCTGAAATTTTATTCTGTGAATGTCTCCCAAGATTCAAATGCAATGTGGTTCCCTACTTAATTATAGTTCTAAATGTCTTTAAAATCATGGTTCTGCCTATTGCCTTAATCTCCCACATTTTCAGATACATGCAAAAGATAATATGACTTACTTAAGAAGATTCCAGTCATTTGCAAGAGGTAGAAATTTTAACATAGGTTTTACTATATTTCAATTATATCATTGGTTATTATTACAAAATGTTAATGTACAACTCTCCCAATGTAACTGCTATTGTTTTAATTCTTTTATATTACTAACAGAAGGCATAAAATTATATGCATTGCTAGTAAGTTAGTTAAAAACTTGTCTCTATTATAGGGAGGTAACAATTCAATGTGGTAATTTTAAATTCATAAAGAATAAGCCCAAAATCATGAATACACGGTGCTTATGGACATTTTCTTCTCATAAAAGCAGCCAGACACTGAAAAAAATTTTTTTTCAGCATTCCAAAATTAATCAAAAACTTGCAGAAATCCAAGGAATGTTTATTCAAGGAAAATGGTTTAATAACTTTGTAATGGACTTTGTTGTTTCTGTCTCCCCTCCCTTTTCAGATGTGTAATAGCCTTGAAAACGAGTAGTCCCACTACCACAGGACTAGCTAACTAACAGATACTGAAAGGGGAAGATCAGGTTTGAAGTTCATCAGAAAGTTCCATCCCTGGACAACTGTCACTATTTAAGCTTTTACCTGACCCAGAACTTCTCAGTGGGAACAGCCCAATCCCCAGGGCATTTGTCAAAGAAGGGGGGTGGGTGGGGAGCAGCAATTGTTTAACATAACAGCTGCTGTAAGAAATGATAGGTTAGTACGGACAAGAGTTTGACTAAAAAACATCTCACCTAGGGAATGAGATATCCATCGAAGGCTTTAAAAAACATATATTCCCAGTAACTTAAAAGACTACATGCATGTGCAGGGCTATGTTCAAGCCCAGGAAAAGATCTGAGAAAACATGGAACTGATTTACAGCCCACTCTGAGAAGGAAGTGAAGGTAGAAGCAAATTTGCAAATCACAGGACCCTTGCTTGTGTGCCCCAGCAAATAAACAGAGCCTCTCAGGAAATGTCAAAGATATATTGGTTCAAGGCATTTAAACAAACAAACAAAAAAAACACACCATCTAATCATTTGTCAGGTGCTGAACTAACTGAGCAGAGTTCAGTGGCCATACACAACAGGAGATAGGGACTAAGTAAACTAACCAAACAAGTAGTAAACACTACATCAAATAGCCACAACACACCCACTGGGAAAAAGAGTCTGATTTCCAGAGAAGAATATTACAGTCAAATGATTTTGTCTAGTTTTCAACAAAAAGTTACAAAATATTCAAAGAAATAGTAAAGTATAGCACATAAACAGCAGGGGCGGGGGGATTCAATAGAACCATATCTGATAAAGCCCATGTACTTGAAATACTAACCAGGGACTTTGTCAGGTATTATACAAATACTTAAGGGGTAAAGAAAATTATACATAAAGAAATAAAGAGAAGTATGAGAATGATCTCTCATCAAATAGAAAGTAGCAGTAAAGAGAAATATTAAAAAGAATCAAAATAGAAATTCTGGAGTTGAAAAGTACAACTGAAATGAAATTTCAGCAGATTTAAGTTGGTAGAAGACAGAATTAATCAACTAAAAGAGAGATCAATTGATATTTTACAGTCTGAGAACCAGAAAGAGATTCCATAACACATAATCAAATTAAATCTAAATCATAACAGGAATCTTAGAAGGAGAAAACAGAGAAGGATAGAAAGAATATTTGAATATATAATGAGGAAAATAGCTTCCTAGGTAAATACATTCCTAGGTAATCAAAACTGAGACAATTTGTCATGAGCGGTATTATCTCACAGGAATATTAAAGGAAGTCCTTCAGGTTGAAAAAAAATGACATTAGAATGTACCTCAAATCCACACAATCAAGTAGAAAGTGTCACTAAAGCTCATTATATACTTAATACAAAATACAGTATAAATGTATTTTTGTTTGATATTCTTTTATTTTCCTATCTGAATTTAAAAACACAACTGTATAAAGCCATAATTATAAAACTGTTGATAAGCTTATAATGTATGAATATGTATTTATATGACAATAATAGTGAAAAAGAGAGTAGAGAAAAGGAACTTTATCAAAGAATATTTTTATATAATACATAAAATAAATTGTATTAATCCTAATTAAATTAAGTTGATATGTTTTCTTATTCTGCAAAAAGCACTAAAAAAAGCCTTCAAATTATAAAGTAAAATTTTAAAAAGGAATTAAAATGGTACTTTAAAAAACATGTTTATCACAAAAGAAAGCAGTAATGGTAGACTAGAGGAATGATGTAAGTTATATGGAAAAGAAGCATCAAAGTGGCAGACAAAGACTAACTTCTCAGTAATTACATTAAACATAAATGGATTAAACACTCCAAAAGGTAAAGATTGGAAGAATGATTAAAAATATGATTCAACTATATGCCATATACAAGAGACAACTAGGGCAAATATAAAAGAATAGAAAAATAAATGCTATGCAAACAGTAACAAAATGGGACCTAGAATGGCTACACTATCAGACAAAATGAACCTTAAGACAAAAATGTTACTACAGTAAAAGGACATTTCATAATGAAAAAGGGCCATTGGATCAGACTTAACAATTAGAAATGTTTCCTAGAAGTTTTAAAGTGAATACAAAGTACTTGAATGGATGAAAGAAAAAAGAAGCAATAAAAGAAAAACAAAATAGGTGATATATTAAAAATATACTTCCACCATATATATTGTCTGATATGTTCCTCTCCACAGTCCCTTTGATATGTTTTATTATGCATAAAATTTACTGGTGGAGCAATGGACTTGAAGAGATTAACCCACTTGAAACCAAAAAGAAAAGAGGTTAAAACTAATGACAAAGAAATTATACAAATTTCATCTTACTACAAAGCCTCTATTTTTTATAATTCACACATGTCACTTTTTCTTGAATAATTCTGAAGATATTACTTAAGAGAATGTGTCTCATTAGCTCATTTGTTCATGCTTCACAAGGAAATTTAAATGAGGTTACTCTGATGCACATATTTGAATGTAGGAGTTTTGTTTAATAATACACTTATTTGACATATAATTTTTACAGTTAATTAGAAGACACAAGATAAATAATGCCTTTTCTTGATGTGAAACTATAGTAATTACTAATACGGAAAGTCTTAGAAATTGTCATAGAAAATCCACACTATAATCAGACTTGGTTTTTATCAATTTCAAATGTCACATACATTTCTCACCTTTTCAACACATTTTCTTAACAATAATACAGTGATAATAAAAATTTTTACTTCTTTAAAGGTGGATGGCTTGAAATTTATGGTTTATAAAGTTATTTTACAAATACATACTGCAAAATATTAAAACCATTCCTTCAATTGCACAATGTCACATTTTTAAAAAGGAAGGTTTATCTGGTGTATAAATGAGTACTGCTTTTATTCCCCCAAAGCTACTCAGAGATACTTATTGGGTTTTGCCTTATTCTAAAACTCCAGTTCTTACTTAAAATGGAATGTTTAAGCTATCAGAATGACTGGGTGAATTAGACCTGAATATCATTATAGTGACTAAAGCAAATTTAGAAAATTTAACCTGAAGCTTATATTAAATATTAAATATTCTAGTCATCATTCTAAACTGGGCTTACAAACATTGGCTCCTTCAAAAAGTCTCTACTTTCATCATATTCCAAATCCCAAAACTAATGCTTCCTCATGCACATACAATAAAATATCTTTAGATAAGTATATCCTCAAATTTCCATCATTAAATCAATGAACCACTTACCATTTGTTATCAGTCCTCTGCTCTCTCTTTTGCTAAAGGAAAGAATTTACATTTGTTATTTACATTCTTTTAGACACTTCAGAATCAACTCCCCTACTCTCCAAAAGATTGCCAAATGGAATTTTGATTGGAATTTCATTAAATAGGTAATTCAACTTAGGGTAACTAAATTTTTAAACTGAATTTTCCAATCCAAAAACATGGTATATCCCACCATTGATTGTCTTTTTTTCCCTTGACACTGTATAGGTTTTTATAAACTTAGACATCTTTATCGTACATTCGGTTTTCTATGAATACTGAGTTTTACTACTTCCTTTCCTGTCTTTATATCTTGTCGCAGTTACTAATGCTATGCAAAATATTAGTTTTTTTTTTTTTTTTTCCCCTAAGTTCAAGATGTTTCACTTCTCTGTAAGACTTCCAGGTGACTTCAGACATGAATCTCCCTGGCACCACGTTCTCTAACTGCACCCTACTACCTCAGGCAGTATTCTCCTGAGAAACGTCGCTCTCTGTGACTGGACTCAGCTTCCTCAGGCTGGATTCTGCAGGGGCCCCTTTCTCTGTAACAGCAATCCGCTTCCTCAGACGGGGGTTTCTCCTGAGGAACATTACTCTCTGTACCTGCATCTCGCTATCTTAACCTGGATTTTACTGAGGACCCCTTTCTCTGTAACTGCGGCCCATTCCCTCAGGCAGGAGTCTCCTGAGGAATATCATTCTCTGTTCTATTTAACTGCATCCCGTTCCCTCAGGCAGAGGAACCGGCTGAGGGGGAACAAGGGTGAAAGTTGATGCTGCTAAGTCGCTTCAGTTGTGTCCAACTCTGTGTGACCCCATAGACGGCAGCCCATCAGGCTTCTCTGTCCCTGGGGTTCTCCAGGCAAGAACACTGGAGCGGGTTGCCATTTCCTTCTCCAATGCATGACAGTGAAAAGTGAAAGTGAAGTCGCTCAGTCGTGTCCGACTCTTAGCGACCCCATGGACTGCAGCCTACCAGGCTCCTCCGTCCATGGGATTTTCCAGGCAAGAGTACTGGAGTGGGGTGCCACTGACTTCTCCAAAAGTTGATGCTAACTGCTGCCTATCATGAGCGCAGCAGGGCGAGCACCCATACAAGGC
This sequence comes from Bos mutus, assembly GCF_027580195.1. Lineage (NCBI taxonomy): Eukaryota > Metazoa > Chordata > Mammalia > Artiodactyla > Bovidae > Bos > Bos mutus. The sequence continues at coordinate 31,054,125 of NC_091630.1, read as the reverse complement.
TGCTCCGACTTGCCAGGTCAGGGTACTGACCTCTAACGCAGCAACCAGGTGTTCCAAGCACAAACGGTCCGTCAACAAAGTAGAAGCTATCCTATATTTTATATTCTAGCCTCAGAAATCACACAGCATCCTTTCTGCCTAGTTCTATTGTTTGTAAGTCAGTAGTAAGCCTGCCCAGATTTAAGCGTAGAGGACATCGACTTCACCTCTTACTGAGAGGAGCATCAACTAATTTGTTGTCGTATTTAAAGCTGTCTCAGTCTACAATCTGACTCCAAATTATTTACATTGCTGCAACCTGCAAAATACACTCACTGCCTAATAACTTCCATTATCACATTATTAGTCTCAGACGTAAGGACGCAACCTTCACTTTTAGACCAGGTACTCTTGAAGACACAGTTACCCAGATATAGTTCCTTGTGTAAAATCATTCCGCTCATTCTGGACACGATGAACTGTAGTAGTAAGTTATCTACTGCCCTTCAACCTCACCTCAACACACAATATATACAACAGTGGGATAAACAGCAAATAACTGGAAAACCGAAAACTGTTAAAATGTGAAGTTACGGGCTTCCAGTGGTGGGACTCGCTGGCCCGGCGGCAGGAGACACAGCGGAGGCTTCTTGGCCTGCGGCCCTGAGGCACCATCGCCTCTGCTTCTATGTCCGCGTGGCGCGGGACCCGCAGTGAGGCGAGAGGACGCACAGGGGCCACATGCGTTTCCCCAAGAGACTCCAGGTGAGTCCGGAGGCCGGCGCATGCCCTCAGAAACCCATTTACAACCCGGGAGGTCTAAGTGTGGGCCACAGGGGTCCTGGGACCCAGAAACTGAGTGGCCTGCGAGGGCAAGGAGTTAGACAGGGTTTTAAAGGCCCAGGTTTCAAGGGCCCAGGACCCCCAGGTCGCGCCACATGTGAGGGGTGAGGCCCTAGCCTGAACTTCAGCTAACTGGGCTGGGGAGCTAGCCTAGTTCTCACCTGAGGTGTTGCAGGGGTCCCAGAGCCTTCCTTGAACTCTGGGAAGGAGAACTTCTTCCTGTGGCTTTGCTTCTAGGGTTTTCTTTAGGTCTTCTCCTGGTTGCCTGGGAAGCAAGCCCTGAGTGGAAGATTGGGTAAAGGTCTGTTATGGGACCAGGCCTCCTCGCACCCCTGGTTTTGGAAAAGGTGACACCAGACAGAAAGAGAATATTTAGGGTTAGCATTGTGCTGGGCTTAGCCTTACAGATACAATATTTGAAAATAAAGCAGCAAGCAAAGACTGCACCCTAGCACCCTAAACAGTACAGAGAAAGTACTAGAACAGCTGTCCATAACCTTTTTGGCACCAAGGATGGGTTTCATGGAAGACGATTTTTCCACGGACCCCAGTGGGGGGGATAGTTTCTGAATGAGTCAATATATTATATTTATTTTTCACTTTATTATTATATCAGCTCTGCCTCAGATCATCAGGCATTAGATCCTGAAGGTTAAGGATCCCTGTACTAGAATACTCCTCTGCTTGAAACACATTAGTTTTAACATTTACACATAATCGAGAATGGGGTGTAATCCACTGTGAAATTCACAGGACAGTAAAAGCTGGAAAACCTTCCTAAGCTCACTGAGGCAGGTCGTTTTACTGTTAAGGAAACTGAGGCCCAGGGCTGAGAAATGACTGGCCCAAGGTCATATGATTAGTTTAAAGATTAAAGATTGTGTTGATACTAGAATTGAGGGTGAGGCATTTTTTTGGTATAGTAGGGGAAGGCAATGGCACCCCACTCCAGTACTCTTGCCTGGAAAATCCCATGGGCGGAGGAGCCTGGTAGGCTTCAATTCATGGGGTCGCGAAGAGTGGGAAAGGACTGAGCGACTTCACTTTCACTTTTCACTGTCATTCATTGGAGAAGGAAATGGCAACCCACTCCAGTGTTCTTGCCTGGAGAATCCCAGGGATGGGGGAGCCTGGTGGGCTGCCGACTGTGGGGTCGCATAGAGTAGGACACAACTGAAGCGACTTAGCAGCAGCAGTTGAAATTAAGGCCCTGATTTAAGACCTTCATCTGCCTTTCATTGTTGTTGGCTTTGGGCTGTTTACTTACCCTTTGTGGGCCAGTTCTTCCCAAATAATGGATATAATACCTGATGGGGTTGTTAGGATTATATTAGGATTTATGTAAATAGGACAAGGAAGTGTGATACATATTAACTACTGGATAATTAATGGTTGCAATAAATTATTATAGTATGAATGCTGTTGGTGTACTACACTGACATCTTAATCTTTTGAGTTGGTTGAGTCTTGTTTCCCAAGACCTGAAGTCAAATTTATGGTGATGGTAGGAAGGAGCTGGACCTTGTTGATTAACTCCTGGGCATGACACAAATGAATGCTGGTTGATGGAAGTTAAACTGAATAGACTAGTAAAAGCTTGGGAGGACAAAGTTGGGCCACAGTTTAGTCTCTTTACCTCTAGTTTAGGAAATGAAACTTGTTAATTTTTTAATAAGTATATATTTTTAAAGGAAAGAATCTTACTGTTCTTTGAAATCATTTATATTTCAATGTTTTGCTCGCATTGTTTGGGGGTTATGAATAGAATCACTGCCATGTTGTACATTTGCTGAAATTATACTTGTAGCAGAGGTAGAGAATTCTGTGGGAAGTTGCCTGTGCACCCAGCCAGTTAGAACAAGCTAACAAGCTAGGTAAACAGATCATGAAAAGGCTAGAATGTTCTAAGTATGTTGTTAAAATAAGTATTGCACAACAAACAGGTTTTCTAACCGGTCTGAAAATGGGTGTCAGCATTGTTTCACACCTTATTATTTCTGTGCTACAGTTCAACTAGCACTTTATCTTCCAAGGACCACGAGTGTAAATTTTTGATAGAAGTTGTTGCTGCAGTTTTGGCAATCATGCTATAGTATCCTTTCAGTTACAGAGTTCATTTTCCCAGGCAAGATAACTTAAGGCCTTGGAGTGACAGTTGGTAAGCATTAATACAGGCTCAAGAGACTTGAATTCCAGACCCAGGATGGTAATGAGCACAGGAACCACCTTGATTTTTCATATCTTTAAAATGGGAATGAGAAGTCTCCTGAACGTCTTACCATTCACTAGGGACTATTGAGAAGGACAAATAAGATAGTGCACAGGAAACTGTTTTGAGAAGTGTAATGAATTGTGCAAATAGAAGAATCTACTCATAACAACTCCTAGGAAATAATAAAAGTGCCTGAACACAGCTTACTGTAGGATTTTATTAGGAAAGTACAGATTGAAAATTTTGTTACTGCAACAGCTATACATTTAAATTCAGTTTAATTGTGACATGTGCAAATTATTTAGACAATTTTTTAGAGAATTTAAGAAATCTACTGCAATATGTTTTAAGTATTTACATCTTAAACCTACTTAGTTTAAAAGAGAAAAAGTGATTCCAATATTCCTGTCAATGATAAAACACAAAACTGTAAACAGGCAGTATAAATCTGTTTTTAAATGGATGGGCATTTATAAAAAGACCACTTCATATTTTATGTGCTTTTTTCCTGTGTTTAAATATTTTTGTTTTTTGACTAGATGGACACGTAGTAAAATCAGAAGGTACAAAATAATAATAGTAAAATGGTTTATATGTGACTGGAGTCAATTAATTCCTTTTAAATAATTATTGTCCAGTCTAAGAGCTATTTTTCTTGAAACTCGAGTTTTAGAATGGTGGTATGTGGGAAATACTTGGTAATAGTAAAAACAAAAAAAAAGTCCCTGCTAACATTGAGCACATACTCTAAGCCAGGCACTGTCACAAGCACTTTACATGCATTTTGTTTATACAGTAATCCTAAGAAGTAGGTAGTGCTAATCTCATTTTAGAGGTGAAAAAACTGAGAGCAAGAGGTTAGTAATTTACCCATTTGCCAGTTCATTAAGTAGTTGAGGCAGAATATTTGAATTCTTGCTCATAAACAGTACCAGATACCTCTGAACTTGTTTTCACTTTTGTTTCCTCATATGGCGTATCGAGATGATAGAATCTCCTGTGATTCTTGCTAGGATTAAATTAGATAAAATTAGATAACCTAAGGTAGCTAAAATCCACAAGACTTAAAATTTTAAAAGAATATGTTGTGAATGGATAGCCTTCATGAAAGAAAAACTTCCTCATTTTTTATTACACACTACCAATTTTTAAATTATTATTTTTTTTTTTTAAAACAACAACCAACAACAATAGCCAGGTCATTTTCTATTTCTGTCTCTAATTTCCCATGGATTAAAGGAGTTACAGTTGAAACTTGACTCTTAAGAGACAGAGTCGTACAAACAAAAGCCCAGGAGCAAATGGCTTCGTTACTGAGTTCTACCAAATACTTAAGGGAAAATTACCAATCCTTCACAACTCTTTCTAAAGACAGAATTAGGGAAAACACTTCCCAGAACATTGAATGAGGCTGATATTACTCTAGATCAAAATCAGACACTTCTCAAAAAAAGAAAATAATAGACCAATATATCTTGTGAAAATTTACTTGAAAAGATAAAATATAAAATTTTAAATTTAATAAACTCAGAAATAAATTGAGCTTCCATTTGTTTTAAGGATTTTTTTCTTTCCCTGAATGGAGTCTTTTTATTTTCTTTTTTTTTTTTTTCCACTTAATTGACTCTTGAGAATAAAATTTGTGCTTTTGAGAGGTGACAAATTTAATGTCTATTTAGTGTTTGCCCATTCCTAAATTTGATCTAAATAGTTGTCTGGATTTGCTAAAATTTGATGCAGAATGTACCTGTTTCTGTTACATACAATATTTTGTGTTCAACTGAAGTCTGTTGTATATTATTAAATATATAGTATTTATCCTTTTCTGTCTGGCTTTTTTCAGTTAGCATAGTCAATAGCTTGTAGTTGGGTATTTTTTTTTTTTCATTTTGACTGTGTGTTTTAATTAGAGTTTATAGTCTGTTTAAAATTAACTTTAAATTATTTCTATATTAGGGTTAATATCTACTGTAATCTTATACCATCCTTGTATTATATTTGCTCCAGTAATTAAGTATTTTTATTTCTTCTTCATTATTTCTGGTTTTTGGATCAGTTAATTTTTTTTTTAAATTTTGTCCTTCCATCCCAGTTTGTTTTCTACCTTATTTATAATTTTTATTCCACTCATAATTAATATCCTATTTTGTTTATAATTACAAGTTTTTTAAAAATCTGGATACCAAATAAAATTTTAGTTTCTGAGCATAATCTATTTTTATAAGATACCCTTTTTCACTTTATAGTCAAGAATTTTTTAAAAGGAATCTAAGGATTACTACTTTTATGACATAATGGTTTCAACAATGATATTGTTCAGAAATAAATCAGTGGTACATAGACACAGATATATGAGTAATCATTCATTGAATATGACACATTCATTGAGTTTAATTGAATGAATTGTCAATTGATATTATAATTTCAATTCAATATAATTTGAAATGTTATTGCTGACTTATTGGCATAATTTTTATTAATGATTTTTAGATATTATATCTAATTTCATTTTTGAAAATAAGATAATTAAGCCTCCAAAAATTGTAGGAATAACAAGTTAAGGTCTTACAGTTATAAATTATTAAAATCTGTTTCTTAACTTTTGTGCCTGCAAAGTCTAATTCAACTTTAATATGACTTTTAAAAATATTGCTAGGGAAGTGACTAAAAGGATAAAAACTAAATGTTCCACTTACATGAAAAATAATGTTATGAAACATTAAATCTGTTGCAGTTGGAAACACATTTGTGGGAGGAATACTTACAATGAAATTTCCCAAATATTTTGCTTCTTTTAGTTTAGGTTGAGTTTTATGAGAGTTGGAAGAGGAGCCAGTGAGGCAACAAATGGCACTTATGGGTGATCAAATGCCATAGTGAAAGCAAGGTATTTGATTACCTTAAAAGTTATTCTTTAACACAGTGAACATTACTCCTATAATAGAAGTTGATACAAAAAAAAGTTGACTTGATAATAGCTACTTTTTTTTAACCACATGAGAGGTACAAAATTCAATTTTTCACTTTCACTGCTAGTTTGCACAGATCCTTGCTATTCAAAATGTAGTTAGAGACTCAACATCACCTGACAGCATATTAGAAATGAAAATACTAGGCCTCACCTCAGACTTACAGAAGTAGATTATATATTTTAAGAAAAGAAAGTGAAAGTCGCTCAGTCGTGTCCGATTGTTTGTGACCCCCATGGGCTATCCATGGAATTCTCTAGGCCAGAGTACTGGAGTGGGTAGCCTTTCCCTTCTCCTAGGGATCTTCTCAACCCAGGGATTGAACCCAGGTCTCCCGCATTGCAGGTGGATTCTCTACCGGCTGAGCCACAAAGGAAGCCCGAGAATACTGGAGTGGGTAGCCTATCCCTTCTCCAGCAGATCCCAACCCAGAATTGAACTAGGATCTCCTGCATTGCATGAGGATTCTTTACCAACCGAACTGTCCGGGAAGCCCCTCCCGGCAAATAGTTTTAATGCATATTACAATATGACAAATCTGGTTTGGGTAACTTAAACACATCTCCGAATGGTGAAAAAGAAGAAAATAAAAGTAATGTGTCTATAAAAATAGACCAAATTGAAAAATAACATTTTTGAACTGTTTTTTTCTAATTATCATGATAAAAATTGATGCTTATAATTTAGCTCTTCAGTATTTTTCAACAAGTTTTAAAAAATCTTCAAGTTTTTAAAAAATTCAAATTCGCAAAATATACATTTTTTCCACAAGTAAATAACCAGTAGCAGGAGGGTACATGAAAATTGCATAGAAATACTTTTAATGCTTTAATTACATACAATTATAATTTTGTCCTCCTCAAACTTTTTTGAATTTTCAAGCCAGATGAGATAAAATTTTAATATTATAAGCTTATTTTTTAAAACTTTTTATTTTGTATTGGGGTGCAGCTGATCAACAATGTTGCAGTATTTTCAACTGCAGAATGTAAGCTTGTTTTTAATTGCAGTGTAAGTAATTATGTCATTTACTTAAGATCAAACCTGTTACAGAGAGTTATTAAAATTGTGTTTGATTTTCACTTAATCTTTTTGGGAAAGAAGTGACTTGGAATGACTGCTGAAATACATCAGGTATTTTTAAATGCATGTACTTAGGACTAATATTCCTCTGGGAAGTGGTGCATATAGCTTGTGTCTAAACGATTGTTCACTTTTCATGCCAAACCAGTTATTAGTAGCACTCCTGTTTTTATGGAAGAGAAACTTCCTGTAATTTTTTCGAAACCTTCTCCCAAGTTGTCTTTCACCTTGCTTGTATTTTAATATGATGATACAATCTATCTGTGCCTGTTAGGATATACAGTTTATGAAGGAAAGTATTTCTGTATATTTAGTACTATAACTCTATGCCTTAAAACTCTCAATAAATTTTAGTTTAATGAAATGTTTTTCCACAAATAATTTTTATAACAAACTCAAAATTAAAATTGATCACAGTAAATTATGACATGTGCTGAAACCAGCAATATCAAATATAATTTAGTTTCCTTTGAAAATGATTCAACAAATGCATTCCTGAGTTATAATTTTGCAGAAATAAAATAAGTAAGCCATAAATGTTCTTACATTGTGTTACACCAAAGTGAATACTATGCCATGGTATCATCTTACAAAATGATATGTTTTTGGAAACCATGATCCAAATATTTTCAACTGTTGGCCAATATTTTCAAATATTAATGTAAAAAAATCTTTATGAAATAGAAATATCTATTGTTTCTGTATAGTAGTAGTTAGTTAGTAGTGAAGTCATTCAGTCGTGTCCAACTCTTTGCGACCCCATGTATAGTCAACTTAAAAAATTTTTGACAGCAAAGCTCAACTGTAGAAAAAAGGTTAAATAATTTATAGCTCACTGGCAAACACTAATTTATGTGACAAATTATGACTATGGTGAGTTTAGGAAATGATTACAATAATATTTATGTTAAATAAAAGATATGAATACAAAATTTTGTCAGGAATCCTGAATATAGTCACATGAACATATGTATATATGCATATATTCAAAAAATACAAAGCTGAAGTATAGTTAAGGACATAACATAATGTGCTAGTTTCTGATTTTTTAAAATGACTTTTATATTGATGAAAATGAACAGAGGTGGCAAGTGTAAATGTAAAGGGCAGATTTTCATACTGAATTGTGAAATTAGGATTGTTGTAAATAATGTACATGTTAAAAAAAATAAAATTAACTAAGGAAATTTCATCTAAAGGAGATGAGTATTTTATAGAAAATATGATAATCTGACAGACATTTTCAGACATTTGAGAAACTGACATAGAGAAATGGGAAAAAAATAAAAAACAGAATTAAAACCAAACTTGTTGGGAGTCAATATTAAGACATTAGTAACATGTTCTGTGCCATTAGTAAATGTTCAGTGTAATGTAAAACATTTAAATAAAATATGTTTTTTAAAAAATAGAGTGGACAGAATTAGTAGGTACTCAGTAAATGCGAATGATCTTTTGCATTAATATCAATAATCTTTTTATTATCCCCCTTTTTTTTTGGAGGGTGTGTTGTGTGTATATGGGTGTGGATGGGGTTCTGTGAAGTGTGTATAGGGGTTTTGCTTATCTCGTAGGAACAAGGTCTCCAGGGTTCAGAGCAGGAGCAGGGCTGAGTGGAGCAGGGCGTCTCTGGTACTTGGCTCCACAACCACTATCACCACCCCTGGAGTGTTGGGCAGATTCGCTGGCCCCTCATGCTTGATAAGTGAGTCCTTACATAGCATGGCTGAGATGGGGGCATTTTTAGACTTTCCCAAACATCAAAGGAGAACGAACAGGTGGTGGCTGTCTCACTACCCCTTCCCCCCTTTTTTTTTAATTTTTCAAAGTTTTTTTGTTTGGTAAGCATTTTTATTTAAAAAAATTGGCGGCTAATTACTTTACAAAATTATAGTGGTTTTTGCTATACATTGACATGAATCAGCCATGGGTGTACGTGTGTTCCCCATCTCGAACCCCCCACCCACTTCCCTCCCCATCCCATCCCTCAGGGTCATGCCAGTGTACCAGCCTTGAGCACCCTGTCTCATGCATCGAACCTGGACTGGTGATCTATTTCACATATGATAATATACATGTTTCAATGCTATTCTCTCAAATCATCCCACCCTCGCCTTCTCCCACAGAGTCCAAAAGACTGTTCTTTATATTTTTGTCTCTTTTGCTGTCTTGCATGTAGGTTCATTGTTACCATCTTTCTAAATTCCATATATATGCATTAGTATACCGTATTGGTGTTTCTTTCTGACTTACTTCACTCTGTATAATAGGCTCCAGTTTCATCTACCTCATTAGAACTGATTCAAATATATTCTTTTTAATGGCTGAGTAATATTCCATTGCATATATGTACCACAGCTTTCTTATCCATTCATCTGCTGATGGGCATCTGGGTTGCTTCCATGTCCTGGCTGTTATAAACAGTATTGCAATGAACATTGGTGTACACATGTCTCTTTCAATTCTGGTTTCCTCAGTGTGTATGCCCAGCATTGGGATCGCTGGGTCATATGGCAGTTCTATTTCCAGTTTTTTAAGGAATTTCCACTCTGTTCTTCATAGTGGCTGTACTAATTTGCATTCCCACCAACCGTGTAAGAGGGTTCTCTTTTCTCCACACCCTCTCCAGCATTAATTTTTTGTAGACTTTTGGATAGGAGCCATTCTGACCAGCGTGAGATGGTACCTCATTGTGGTTTTGATTTGCATTTCTGTGATAATGAGTGATGTTGAGCATCTTTCCATGTGTTTGTTAGCCATCTATATGTCTTCTTCGGAGAAATGTCTGTTTAGTTCTTTGGCCCATTTTTTGGTTGGGTCGTTTATTTTTCTGAAATTGAGCTGCAGGAGCTGGTTGTATATTTTTGAGATTAATTCTTTGTCAGTTGCTTTGTTTGCTATTATTTTCTCCCATTCTGAAGGCTGTCTTTTCACCTTGTTTATAGTTTCCTTCATTGTGCAAAAGCCTTTAAGTTAATTAGGTCCCATTTGTTTATTTTTGTTTTTATTTCCATTACTCTGGGAGGTGGGTCATAGAGAATCCTGCTGTGATTTATGTCAGAGAGTGTTTTGCCTATGTTCTCCTCTGGGAGTTTTATAGTTTCTGGTCTAACGTTTAGATCTTTAATCCAGTTTGAGTTTATTTTTGTGTATGGTGTTAGAAAGTGTTCTAGTTTCATTCTTTTACAAGTGGTTGACCAGTTTTCCCAGCACCACTTGTTAAAGAGATTGTCTTTTCTCCATTGTATATTCTTGCCTCCTTTGTCAAAGATAAGGTGTCCATAGGCACATGAATTGGGCTTTCTATTTCGTTCCATTGACCTGTATTTCTGTCTTTGTGCCAGTACCATACTGTCTTGATGACTGTAGCTTTGTGCTATAGCCTGAAGTCTTGCAGGTTGACTCCTCCAGTTCCATTCTTCTTTCTCAAGATTGCTTTGGCTATTCGAGGTTTTTTGTATTTCCATACAAATTGAGAAATTATTTTTTTCTAGTTCTGTGAAAAATACCATTGGTAGCTTGATAGGGATTTCATTGAATCTGTAGATTGCTTTGGGTAGTATTCTCATTTTCACTATATTGATTCTTCCAATCCATGAACATGGAATATTTCTCCATATATTTGTCTCATCTTCGATTTCTTTCTTATATTTTTCTATATATAGGTCTTTTGTTTCTTTAGGTAGATACATTCCTAAGTATTTTATTCTTTTCTTTGCAGTGGTGAATGGAATTGTTTCCTTAATTTCTCTTTCTGTTTTCTCATTGTTAGTGTATAGGAATGCAAGGGATTTCTGTGTGTTAATTTTATATCCTGCAACATTACTATATTCATTGATTAGTTCTAGTAATTTTCTGGTGGAGTCTTTAGGATTTTCTTTGTAGAGGATCATGTCATCTGAAAACAGTGAGAGTTTTACTTGTTTTCCAATATGGATTCCTTTTATTTCTTTTTATCCTCTGATAGGTGTGGCAAAAACTTCCAAAACTATGTGGAAAAGTAATGGTGAGAGTGGGCACCCTTGTCTTGTTCCTGACTTTAGGGGAAATGCTTTCAATTTTTACCATTGAGGATAATGTTTGTTGTGGGTTTGTCATATATAGCTTTTATTATGTTGAGGTATGGCCCTCCAATTCCTGTTTTCTGGAGGGTTTTTATCATAAATGGATGTTGAATTTTGTGAAAGGCTTTCTCTGCATCTATTGAGATAATCATATGGTTTATATCTTTCAGCTTGTTAATGTGGTGCATTACGTTGATTGATTTGTGGATATTCAAGAATCCTTGCATCCCTGGCGTAAAGCCCACTTGATCATGATGTATGATCTTTTTAATATATTGTTGGATTCTGTTGGCTAGGATTTTGTTAAGGAGTTTTGCATCTATGTTTATCAGTGATACTGGCCTGTAGTTTTCTTTTTTGTGGCATCTTTGTCTGGTTTTGGTATTAGGGTGATGGTGGCCTCATAGAATGAGTTTGAAAGTTTACCTTCCTCTGCAATTTTCTGGAAGAGTTTGAGTAGGATGGGTGTTGCTGCTGCTGCTGCATCACTTCAGTCATGTCTGACTCTGTGTGACCCCATAGATGGCAGCCCACCAGGCTCCCCTGTCCCTGGGATTCTCCAGGCAAGAACACTGGAGTGGGTTGCCATTTCCTTCTCCAATGCATGAAAGTGAAAAGTGAAAGTGAAGTCACTCAGTCATGTCTGACTCTCAGTGACCCCATGGACTGCAGCCCACTAGGCTCCTTCGTCCATGGGACTCTCCAGGCAAGAGTACTGGAGTGGGGTGCCATTGCCTAGGATAGGTATTAGCTCTTCTCTAAATTTTTGGTAGAATTCAGCTGTGAAGCCGTCTGATCCTGGGCTTTTGTTTGCTAGAAGATTTCTGATTACAGTTTTGATTTCCTTGCTTGTGATGGGTCTGTTAAGATTTTCTATTTCTTCCTGGTTCAGTTTTGGAAAGTTGTACTTTTATAGGAATTTGTCCATGTCTTCCAAGTTGTCCATTTTATTGGCATATATTTGCTGTTTGCAGTCTGTGGGATCGCTAGGAGTCAGACATGACTGAGCAACTTCACTTTCACTTTTCACTTTCATGCATTGGAGAAGGAAATGGCAAGCCACTCCAGTGTTCTTGCCTGGAGAATCCCAGGGATGGGGGAGCCTGGTGGGCTGCTGTCTCTGGGGTCACACAGAGTCAGACATGACTGAAGCGACTTAGCAGCAGCAGCAGTCTCTTATGATCCTTTGTATTTCTGTGTTGTCTGTGGTGGTTTCTCCACTTTAATTTCTAATTTTGTTGATTTGATTCTTCTCCCTCTGTTTCTTGATGAGTCTGGCTAATGGTTTGTCTATTTTATTTATCTTCTCAATGACCCAGCTTTTAGCTTTGTTGACTTTTGCTATGGTCTCTTTTGTTTCTTTTGCATTTATTTCTGCCCTAATTTTTATAATTTCCTTCTACTAACCCTGGGGTTTTTCATTTCTTCCTTTTCTAGTTACTTTAGGTGTCAGTTCAGTTCAGTTCAGTTGCTCAGTCATGTCCAACTCTTTGTGATCCCATGAATCACTGCACGCCAGGCCTCTCTGTCCATCACCAGCTCCCGGAGTTCACTCAAACTCATGTCCATCGAGTCGGTGATGCCATCCAACCATCTCATCCTCTGTCGTCCCCTTCTCTTCCTGCCCCCAATCACTCCCAGCATCAGAGTCTTTTCCAATGAGTCAACTCTTCGCATCAGGTGGCTAAATATTGGAGTTTCAGCTTTAGCATCACTCCTTCCAATGAACACCCAGGACTGATTTCCTTTAGAGTGGACTGGTTGGATCTCCTTGCAGTCCAAGGGACCCTCAAGAGTCTTCTCCAATAAGTTAGGTTATTTATTTGCCTTTTTTCTTGTTTCTTGAGGTAAGCCTGTATTGCTGTGAACCTTCCCCTTAGCACTGCTTTTACAGTGTCCCATAGGTTTTGGGTTGTTGTGTTTTCATTTTAACTCGTTTCTATGCATATTTTGATTTCTCTTTTTGATTTCTTCTGTGATTTGCTGGTTTTTCAAAGAGTGTTGTTTAGCCTCCATATGTTGGAATTTTTAATAGTTGTTTTTTTTCCCCTGTGGTTGATATATAATCTTACTGCATTGTTATCAGAAATGATGCTTGGAATGATTTGTTTTTTTGAACTTAGCAAGGCTAGATTTATGGCCCAGGATGTGATCTATCCTGGAGAAGGTTCCATGTGCGCTTGAGGAAAAGGTGAAATTCATTGTTTTGGGATGAACTGTCCTATAGATATCAATTAGGTCTAACTGATCCATTGTATCATTTAAAGTTTGTGTTTCCTTGCTAATTTTCTGTTTAGTTGATCTATCTATAGGTGTGGGTGGGGTATTAAAGTCTCCCACCACTACTGTGTTATTTTTAATTTCCCCTTTCATACTTGTTAGCATTTGCCTTACATATTGTGGTGTTGCTATGTTGGGTACATATATATTTATAATTGTTATATCTTCTTGGATTGATCATTTGATTGTTATGTAGTATCCTTCTTTGTCTCTTTTCACAACCTTTATTTTAAAGTCTATTTTATCTGATATGAGTGTGGCTACTCCTGCTTTCTTTTGGTCTCTACTTGTGTGAAATATCATTTTCCAGCCCTTCACTTTCAGTCTGTAGATGTCACTTGTTTTGAGGTGAGTCTCTTGTAGACATCATATATAGGGGTCTTCTTTTTGCACCCATTCAGCCAGTTTTTGTCTTTTGATTGGGGCATTAATCCATTTACATTTAAGGTAATTATTGATAAATATGATCCCATTGCTGTTTCCTTTGTTGTTTTGGGTTGAAGTTAATGCACCTTTTCTATGTTTCTTATCTAGAGAAGATCCTTAGCATTTGTTGAAGAGCTGGTTTGGTGGTGCTGAATTCTCTCAGCTTTTGCTTGTCTGTAAAGCTTTTGATTTCTCCTTCATATTTGAATGAGATCCTTGCTGGGTACAGTAATCTGGGTTGTAGGTTTTTCTCTTTCATCACTCTAAGTATGTCCTGCCAATCCCTTCTGGCCTGAAGAGATTCTATTGAAAGATCAGCTGTTATCCTTATGGGAATTCCCTTGTGTGTTGTTTGTTGTTTTTCCCTTGGTGTTTTTAATATTTGTTCTTTGTGTTTGATCTTTGTTAATTTGATTAATATGTGTCTTGTGGTGTTTTGCCTTGGGTTTATCCTGTTTGGGATTCTCTGGGTTTCTTGGGTGACTATTTCCTTCCCCATTTTAGGGAAGTTTTCAACTACTATCTCAAGTATTTTCTCATGGCCTTTCTTTTTGTCTTCTTCTTCTAGGACTCCTATGATTCAAATGTTGGGGTGTTTGACATTGTCCCATAGGTCTCTGAGATTGTCCTCATTTGTTTTAATTCTTTTTTCCTTTTTCCTCTCTGCTTCATTTATTTCCACCATTCTATCTTCTACCTCACTTATCCTATCTTCTGCCTCAGTTATTCTACTGATGGTTCCCACCGGAGCATTTTTGATCTCACTTATTGCATTATTCATTATTGATTGACTCTTTTTTATTTCTTCTAGGTCCTTGTTAAACTTTTCTTGCATCTTCTCAATCCTTGTCTCCAGGCTATTTATCTGTAACTCCATTTTATTTTCAAGAGTTTGTATCATTTTTACTATCATTATTCTGAATTATTTTTCAGATAGACTCCCTATCTCCTCCTCTTTTGTTTGGTTTAGTGGGCATTTATCATGTTCCTTTACCTGCTGAGTATTTCTCTGCCTTTTCACCTTGTTTAGATTGTTGTGTTTGGGGTGGCCTTTCTGTATTCTGGCAGTTTATGGTTCCTCTCTATTGTAGAGGTTCCTCCCTGTGGGTTGGGTTGGACGAGTGGCTTGTCAAGGTTTCCTGGTTAGGGAAGCTTGCGTTGGTGTTCTGGTGGGTGGAGCTGGATTTCTTCTCTCTGGAGAGCAATGAAGTGTCCAGTAGCTGTGTGTTTGGTGTGACTTTGCCAGCCTGTATATTAAAGCTCAGGGCTATGTTCCTGCATTGCTGGAGAATTTGCATGGTATGTCTTGCTCTGGAACTTGTTGGCTCGGGGTGGAGCTTGGTTTCAGAGTAGGTATGGAGGCTTTTGGATGAGCTCTTATCAATTAATATTCCCTGGAGTTAGGAGTTCTCTGGTGTTCTTAGGTCTTGGACTTAAGCCTCCTGCCTCTGGTTTTCAGTCTTATTCTTACAGTAGCCTCCATCCATATGGCACCAATGATAAAACATCTAGGTTAATGGAGAAAAGATTCTCCACAATTAGAGACACCCAGAAAGGTTTCACTGAGTTACTTGGAGAAAAGAAGAGAGCGGAGGGGAGATAGAGGTGACCAGGAGGAGAAGAAGGGGAATCAAATGGAGAGAGAGAAATCTAGCCAGTTATCAAATCCCTATGTGCTTTCCACAGTCTGGAATACCCAGAGAGGTTCACGGAGTTACATAGAGAAGAGAAGAGGGAGGAAGGAGATAGAGGTGACCAGGAGGAAAGAGGGGGGTTCAAAAGCAGAGAGACAGATCTAGCCAGTAATCTGTTCCTTAGGTGTTCTCCACAGCCTGGAATACCCAAAGAGATTCACAGAGTTGGGTAGAGAAGAGAAGGGGGAGGGAGGAGATAAAGGAGACCTAGGGGAGAAAAAGGAGAGTCAAAAGGGGGAGAGGGCAATCAAGCCAGTAATCATACACCTAAGTAAAAATGAGTCCTGAAGATTGGGTTCCTAAAGGTACAAAATTGATAACAAATACCAAAAAGCAAAGATTAAAAATCTAGAGTAGAGGCTAAACTCTCAAAAATACAATATTAAAAAAACAAAATAAAATCACAAAAATATATATGAAGTTTGCTTTAAAAATAGGGTGGTTTTTTGCAAGTTAATAGTAGGTTATGAAAATGAAAATTAAAGGAGTAATAGAGGACTTAAAAATAAAAAAAATTAAAAAATGATAATAGTAAAAATATATCTAGGAATTTCTCTGGAGCTGTTGTGGGCAGTGTGGGGTCAGTTCAGATAGTTCCTTGTTCCAGCTTACACTTCTCAAGATCTATAGGCCCCTTCCAATGTAGTCAGTGCTAACTACAAGGTTTTAATCTGTTGCACCTGTCACTTCCAAAGTGGTTCCCTCTGTTTTTTTGGCTTCTTCTGTTTGCAAGTCTCTTCAGTGTCTAATTTCCACTCTGACACAAGGGGGTGAAGTTGGTCACTTAGTTAGGCTCACTTGTTCAATCGTGCTGTGGGGAGGGAGGAATACTGCAAACAAATATCACAGGCATGTGTGGGGAGTGCTCGCAGTGTCTGAGCCACACTGGGTTTGCCCCCGCTCACGGTGTGTGTGTGCCTTCCTAGTCTACACTGCTCAGGCTCTAGGTTGCTCTGCAGGGGAACTGTCTAAAACAGGCCCTGTGTTGCATGCACTTCCCAGGTCTAAGCCACTCAGGTTTAGGTTCTTGAGTACTCCACAAAGGCGCAGACTCGGTTGGGCCTGTGTTTTGTGCCCTTCCCAGGTCGGAGCAGCTCAAGCGACCAGGTGCTTGGAGAGCACACACTCCCCAGGTGCGTGTGTCTTATCACCTCCCCCGTCCCAGCTGCTTGGTTTCCTGGGTGCGCAGCGGGAACACCATCTCAGGTGTGCCGTGTGTCTCTTCTGGGGAGCTGATCTCTGGCTGTGACCCTCCTAGTGGATGTCAACCGTCCAGGATCCCAGGAAGACTTGGTTAGCAACTGGAAGCCTGCTCGCAGTTTGTTAGAGGACGCCGTCTCTGGGGCCGAATTTGCCCTTTGCCTTCCAGCTCTAGCTTCGCCTGCCTGCCTGCCTGCCTGCCTCCCTGCCTCCGGCGGGGGATGGGCCGGTCCGCAGCCGGCTAGCTCTCCTCTGGTATTTGCTCAGTCCTTTGTTCTGTGAGTGGTCTGGCAGTGACTTAGGTTAGGGCTTTTCCCGGAAAAGTTCTCTCTCTCTGTCTTTTTTTTCTCTCTTTGGCTATCCCACAGTTTGGGTTGCTATCCCATGTTAGCTCCCTCAGATTGTCCTCAGGGCATTCAGGCCCAGTCCCTACCCTAAGCAACGCAGCCCGCACCTCCCTGTTCAGCCCCCGCTTGCTGGTGGTGGACATGAGCGTCTGGGCTACTTCTCCACTGGAAGTTGCCATTAGGCACATAATCTGTGGGTTTTATTTATTTATTTTTCCTCCTGGTTATGTTGCCCTCTGAGATTCCAAAACTCTCCACAGACCTGCTGGTGAGAGAGTTTTCTGGTGTTTGGAAACTTCTCTTTTACGACTCTCTCCCGGGAAGGGTCTCGTCCCTAACTTTTATCTATCTTTTTATCTTTTATATTTTGTCCTACCTCTTTTTGAAGACAATGGGCTGCCTTTCTGGGTGCCTGGTGTCCTCTGCCAGCATTCAGAAGTTGTTTTGTGGAATTTGCTCAGTGTTCAAATGTTCTTTCAATGAATTTGTGGGGGAGAAAGTGGTCTCCCTGTCCTATTCCTTTGCCATCCTAGGACCTCCCCCTTTTTATTACCCTTGAGGAGGATAATACAAAGAGAGATTCTTGCATAACATTTACTGGAAGTTAGACTCAAAATATCTAAATTATTGTATCATTTGATTCTGATGGCACCTTCCCTTAATTTTCCCTTAAGCCAAAGATATCTATGGCAGTACAAAGATTTACAGATTGTACAAGCAGAATTAATCACAGGCAGAAAGTTAGGCAACACAAAAATTCGTGATGAATTCTGGAACTGAAAGGAAGGTTAGAAATCATTTTAACAAATCCTAGAATTTTACAAGTGGTAAAACAGAGGTTCAAAGATGTTAGGTGATGTTTTACTTACTCTAAGTTAACAGATGTTATTATTGTCCTTTAGCACCAGCAAAGGCAATTTTGAAATATCTGGCAATTGAGACAGACTGTTCAGTGGAGACCTTCACTAGAAATTCGGATAATCCTAATTCTGAAAATCTGATAATCTGATAACATTGTTATCTCTAATGTGTTAGTATAAAACATCAGAAACCAAAGAACTCAAAACCTAATATTTTAGCATTCCACAGACATGCTTTCATGCTAAGCTGCTTCAGTCATGTCCAGCTTTTTGTGACCCTATGAACTATAGCCTTCCAGGCTCCTCTGTCCATGGGATTTCCCAGGCAAGAATACTGGAGTGGGTTGCTATTGCCTTCTTCAAGAGATCTTCCTGACCCAAGGAACAAACCCGTTTCTCTTAGGTCTCCTGCATTGGCAGGTGGGTTCTTTACGACTGCATTACCTGGGAATCTTGTTAGTTAAATCAGCAATTTCATGATGATTTTTCTCCTCTGCATGTAGGCTGTATGCTGGGCATGGTGGACATAGTGATAAATATTGCAGTCACAGTCCTTATCTTCATGTAGTATGGAATCTAGGCAAATGGCCTAAATGGAATGTATATATAGAAAGTGTAATTATGAGCATGATGAGTATTATCTGGTCAAATTATATGACACTACAGAGTATGTAGCAAAGGAGTGCAACCTATATAGAATTGAAAGTGAAGAAGGAACACAAATGTTAGACAAAACTTACGCAAAGATTCAGCAACAGGTGGGCAAATGGCATATCTTACATACTTAAAGTACAGAATCTTAAAAGTTTTATAGAGGAAAATCTGTGTAGAAATTATGTATTTAAATGTATTTCTTCTTTGACAAAGTTTGGTTACTTTTTTTTTAATTCACTCTTTTATAAATTCTGTGAACTCAGGTTAAGTCTGCACACTCTTTGGCAATATGCACATGTTCCTGGGATGGTATGCAATGTATACTGGGCTCTTAATAAATGAGTAAATACACAGTAAGTAGTGAGTATAATTTTTCACTGATAGGTAGGCAAGAGACTTAACGTTTAAAAAATTCTCTTTAATTGAGCTTATTTTTATCTCAAGTGTCCGTAAGTGAAGAACAGTTTCATGTAAGTTATTCTATGGTCCTCAGATTCTTCAAGTTTTGACTTACACTTACACCATTCAGTCATCTGCACATGTTGCTGATGGAAAATCCATGTACCTGGTTAACAAAGCCCTATGGAACAATGGCTTTCTGCTGCATTAGTCATGTGGGGGACATATGCATTCATTCCTTAGTCTCATGTGCCATTATAGTTTACGTAGCCTTTCCAATCTGTGCTCTGACAGTCCTATTTGTGGCTCTTGCCCAATAATCATGTCACAGTTTCACTCTACCCATGGCTCATGGGTCTCTCTAGTCCCATTCCAGTGAGACAGCTTATCTGAGTGTGTATATCCCTGTACTAATTTCTCATTCTAGTTTGGTATAGGTAAGTTTGAGGGAAGAAAACCTAGTTGAGACAGATATTCCTTTTGCTTCTATGATAAGATTTCCATTAAATATAATCTGAATTACACCTCGAGATGAATGGACATCATTAATATGTGTTATCGGAGTACTGTATATCTGTAGGTGTAGCTGACAACTCTGATTTTTAAAAATTCAGTTGAGTGTTGACACTATCAGAGGAAAGACTGGATCTTTCCTATTTGACAAAGGGGCACTGATTTCAAACTTGCTCATTTAAGGCAACTTGATAGACCAGTCAAAGATCCACAGTATATATACACATTAAGAAAGTCACAAACAAATTTCCTTCAACACATCTTTAAACAAAACCTCTATTAGAAACAACCTCTGAGATATTAACATCTGGAGGAAAGGTTCACAGCTAGCATATAACTTTTTACTGAATATCAGTGGTTTTTCAAATGTAATTTTAATGGCAAGTATAATTTCACACACATTACTGAGACAGGAGAAAACTGATATGTCTATCAAATTGTAGGTTCTCTGTTATCGACCTTTATTCATCATTTAGAAGATGTTATATAACATGAGAAGATGGACATGCACTATTCATAATGCAAATATCACTATAAAAGTAGAGATTAGGAATGTTTTAGGTCTTATATTTACTGAATTATGGATATTTAAGTGGTAGAGAATCTCCTTATTTTTTACATGGATGGGTACTCAATATATGGAGTAGGAAAAATATGTTTCAGGACAAAATATAATATATTTAAGTTTTACAGCTTCACTAGAGAAAGTATCAAATAATTTCAGTACCCTCTGTAAAGTTGCTTAACCAGAGTTCTTCCAGAACAACATTTGCACATCATTAAATGTTAAACTTTTCCTTGAAAGGAAAGCTATGACAAATCTAGACAGTGTATTAAAAAGCAGAAACATCACATTGCCAGCAAAGATGCGAATAGTCAAAGCTACGTCTTTTCCCGTAGTCATGTACAGATGTGAGAGTTGGAAACTAAAAAAGGTTGAGTGCCAAAGAATTGATGCTTTTGAACTGTGCTGCTGGCAAATACTCTTGAAAGGCCCTTGGACTGTAAGGAGATCACACCAGTCAATCCTAATGGACAACACTGAATATTCCATTGGAGAGACTGATACTGAACCTGAAGCTCTAATGCTTTGGCCACCTGATGCGAAGAGCCAACTCACTGGAATAGACCCTGATGCTGGGAAGGATTGAAGGTAAAAGGAGAAGGGAGTGACAAACTATGAGATGGCTAGATAGCATCACCAACTCAATAGACATGAATTTGAGCAAACTGCAGGAGACAGTCAGTGGAGAACAGAGGAGTGCTGCAGTCCATGGGGTTGCAGAGTTGGAACATGACTTAGTGACTAAGCAACAACAGCAACAACAAGTAGTAGTGAATAATCACCAGTGAGTTCCTTGAATTTTGTCATACCTTTTAGCTTTCCTTGGGAGACCAGGAGGCAGAGTTTAACATATGTACCAATAGAACACGTGGGAGGCCTAGAAGGAGAACTAATGTGTGAATGAATATGGAACCAGTCATATGGTTGAACCATTTTTTTTCTGAAAGGGCAAACTGAAATGTTATTTAAAAAAAAGTTTTTATTTTTTACTTTGATTTTACATGTTTAAAAATTTATTTCTTTTTAATTGGAGGATAATTTCTTTTCAGTACTGTGTTGGTTTCTGCCATATATCAAATGAATCAGCCATAGGTATAGATATGTCCCCTCCTTCTAGAACCTTCCTTCCACCCCATCACACCCCTCTAGGTTGTCACAGAGCACCAGATTTGAGCTCCCTGCATCATTCAGCAAATTTCTACTGTCTAATTTTATGTATGGTAATGTCTGTGTTTCAATGCTACTCTCTTAATTCGTCCAACCCTCTCCTTCCCTCCCTGTGTCCACTATGTCTGTGTCTCCATTGCTGTCCTGTAGATAGGTTCATCAGTACCATCTTTCTAGATTCCATATATATGCGTTAATATACAGTATTTGTCTTTCTCTTTCTGACTTACTTCACTGTGTATAATAGACTCTAGGTTCATCCACCTCATTAGAGCTGAGTCAAATGTGTTCATTTTCATGGCTGAGTACTATTTCATTGTGTATATGTACCACAACTTCTTTATTCATTTGTCAATGGGCATCTGGGTTGCTTCCATGTCCTGGTTATTGTGTACTAGTGCTGCAATGAACATTGAGGTACATATGTCTTTTTCAATTATAGTTTCTCAGGGTATATGCCCAGTAGTGGGACTTCTGGGTCATATGGTAGTTTTATTCCTAGATTTTTAAGGAATGTTCATACTCTTCTCCAGAGTGGCTATATCAATTTGCATTCCCAGCAACAGTGCAAGAGGATTCCCTTTTCTCCACACCCTGTCCATTATTTATTGCTTGTAGGTTTTCTGTTGATGGCCATTCTGACTGGTGTGAGATGACACCTTATTGTCATTTTGATTTGCATTTATCTAATAGTGAGTGATGTAGAGCACCTTTTCATGTGCTTATTAGCCATCTGTATGTCTTCTTTGGAGAAATGTCTGTTTAGGTGTTCTTCCCACTCTTTTATTGGGGTGTGTGTTCTTTTGGTTTTGAACTGAATGAGCTGCATATTTGAACTGAATGAACTGTATATTTTGTAGATTAAACTCTTGTCAGTTTTTCATTTTATATTATTTTCTCCCATTCTGAGGATTGTCTTTCACCTTGTTTATAGTTACCTTCACTGAGAAAAAGCTTTTAATTATGTCCCATTTGTTTATTTTTGTTTTTATTTCCATTACACTGGGAGGTTGGTCATAGAGGATTTGCTGTGATTTATATCAGAGTGTTCTGCTTATGTTTTCTTCTGTGACTTTTACAGTTCCTGGCCTTACATTTAAGTTTTAATCCATTTTGAGATTATCTTTGTGTGTGGTATTATGAAGTGTTCTAATTTTTCTTTTACATGCTGCTGTCCAGTTTTCCCAGCACAACTTATTGAAGACACTTCTTTCCTCCACTGTAGATTCTTGCCTCATTTTTCAAAGATAAGTTGCCCAAAGGTCCATGGATTTATCTCTGGGCTTTCTATCTTATTCCATTGGTCTATATTTCTGTTTTTGTGCCAGTACCATACTATGTTGATGACTGTTGCTTTGTAGTATAGTTTGAAGCCAGGCAGATTGATTCCTTCAGCTCCTGTCTTCTTTCTCAAGATTGCTTTGGCTACTTGGGGTGTTTTGTGTCTGCTTGCAAATTATGAAATTATTTGTTTGAGTTCTGTGTAAAATATCATTGGTAGTTTGATATTGATAGTTTGCATTAAATCTGTAGATTGCTTTGGGTAGTATAGTCATTTTCACTGTTTTGATTCTTCCAATCCAGGAACATGGTATAGCTCTTCATCTGTGTCATCTTTGATTTTTTTCATTAGTGTTTTATAGGTTTTTACATACAAGTCTTTTGTCTCTTTAGCTAGGTTTATTTATAGGTATTTTATTCTTTTTATTGCAGTGGTGAATGGGATTGTTTCTTTAATCTTTCTGATTTTTCATTGTTAGTATATAAGAATGCAAGGGATTTCTGTGTATTATTGATTAGCTCTATTAAATTTCTTGTGGCCCCTTTAGCACTTTCTATGTATAGTGTCATACATATATACTAACAGTGAGAATTTTACTTCTTTTCCAATCTGAATTCCTTTTGTTTCTCTTTCTTCTCTGATTGCTGTAGCTAGGACTTCCAAAAGTCTGTTGAATAATAGTGGCAAGAGTGGGCACACTTGTCTTGTTCCTGATCTTAGAGGAAATACTTTCAGTTTTTCACCATTGAAAATCATTTTGCCTTGGTGTTGTTACATATGACCTTCATTATGTTGAGGTATTTTCCTTCTCTGGAAAAGGAAACGGTTACCCACTCCAGTAGTCTTACCTGGAGAATCCCATGGACAGAGGATCCCGGCGGGCTATAGTCTATGGGATCACAGAGGTTTGGACATGACTGAGTGAATAATGCTGGAAAAGGAAACGGTTACCCACTCCAGTAGTCTTACCTGGAGAATCCCATGGACAGAGGATCCCGGCGGGCTATAGTCTATGGGATCACAGAGGTTTGGACATGACTGAGTAAATAATGCTTTCACTTTTATCATGTTCCTTCTATGTCTACTTTCTGGAGAGTTTTTATCATAAACGGGAGTTGAATTTTGTCAGAAGTGTTCTCTGCATCTATTGAGATGATCATATGATGTTTATCTTTCACTTTGTTAATATGGTGTATGACATTGATTGGTTTGCATATATTGAAGAATCCTTGCATCCTTGGGATAAAGCCCACTTGATCACCATGTATGATCCTTTTAATATGTTGTTTGGTTCTGTTTGCTAGAATTTTGTTGAGGATTTTTGCATCTATGTGCCTCTGTGATGTTGGCCTGTAATTTTCTTTTTCTGTGGCATATTTGTCTGGTTTTGGTATCAGGGTGATGGTGGCCTCATAGAATGAGTTTGGGAAATCTCCTTCCTCTGAAGTTTTCTGGAAGAGTTTGGGCAGGATGCATATTAGCTCGTCTCTAAATTTTTGGTAGAATTTGCCTGTGAAGCCATATGGACCTGGACTTTTGTTCATTGGAAGAGTTTTTATTGCAATTCTAATTTCTGTGCTTATGATTGATCTATTGAGTTTTCTATTTCTTTCTGGTTCCATTTTGGAAGGTATACTTTTCTAAGAATTTGTCCATTTCTTCCAGGTTGGCCATTTTATTGGCGTATAGTTGCTTGTAGTAGTGTCTTATATAAGCCTTTGTATTTGTTTCATCTCTTGTAACTTCTGCTTTTTTATTTCTAATTTTATTGATTTGGGTCTTCTTCCTTTTTTTTCTTGGTTAAGTCTGGCTAATTGTTTGTCAATTTTATTTATCTTCTCAAGGAATCAGCTTTTAGTTTTATTTATCTTTGCCATTTTCTCCTTTATTTCATTTTCATTTATTTCTGCTCTGACTTTTATAATTTTTTCCTTCTATTAGCTTTGGGTTTTTTGTTTGTTTGTTTGTTAGTTCTTCTTTTTCTGTTTGCTTTAAGTGTAAGTTTAGATTGTTTATTTGATGCTTTTCTTGTTTCCTGAGGTAGGCTTGTAAACTTGAGGTAAAAAAAACTGAGGTAAACTTGCCTTTTAGCACTGCTTTTAGTGTATCCCATAGGTTTTGAGTTGTCATGTTTTCACTGTCATTTGTTTTTAGGTATATTTTAATTTCCTTTTTGATTTCTTCAGTGATCTGTTGGTGATTCAGAAGCATATTGTTTAGCCTACATGTGTTTGTGTTTTTTTGTCATTACTTTTCCCCTGTAGTTGACATCTAGTGTTAAAGTCAGTAAAGATTCTTGAAAAGATTTCAGTTTTTTAGTATTTATCAAGGCTTGATTTGTGGCCCAAGAAGTGATCTATCCTGGAGACTTTCTGTCCTGTGCACTTGACAAAAAAAAAAAAAAAAAAAATCTGCTGTTTTGGGGTGATATGCTCTGTAAATATCAATTAAGGTCTAACTTGTCCAATGTATCATTTAAATGTTGTGCTTCCTTATTAATTTTCTGTCTGGATGATCTGTCCATTGGTGTAAGTAGGGTATTAAAGTCCCCCACTATTACTGTGTTAATGTTGATTCCCCCTTTAATGGTTGCTAACATTTGCCTTATGTTTTGAGATGCTCCTATGTTGGATGCATATATATTTAAATTATTATCTTTTCTTCTTGGATTGATCCCTTGATCATAATTTAGTGTCCTTTCTTGTGTCTTGTAACGATTTTTATTTTAAAGTCTTTGAAATCTGATATAAATATTGCTACTCTTGTTTTATTTTATTTTCTGTTTGCATGGAATAACTTTTCCAGCCTCTCACTTTCATTCTGTGTGTGTTCCTAGGTCTGAGGTGGGTCTCTTATAGATAGCATGTACAGGGGTCTTATTTTTGTATCCATTCAGCCAATTTGTGTCTTTTGGTTACAGCATTTAGTCCACTTACATTTAAAGTAATTATTGATATATATGATCCTGTTACTATTTAGTTTATTGTTTGGGGTTTGTTTTTATAGGGCTCTTCTTTTTCTTGTATTTCCTGTCTAGAGAAGTCCCTTTAGCATTTGTTGCAAAAGTGGCTTGGTGGTGCTGAATTCTCTTAACTTTTGCTTATATGTAAAATTTTGATTTTTGCTTTGAATCTGAATGATACCTTTTTTTGGGTAGAGTAATCTTGGTTGTAGGTTTTTTTCTTTCATCACTTTAAGTATATCCTGCCACTCCCTTCTAGACCACAGAGTTTCTTTTGAAAGATCAGCTGTTAGGTTTATGGGGATCCTCTTGTATACTTTTGTTGCTTTTCCCTTGCTGATTTTAATATTTGTTCATGTTTAATTTTGATTAGTTTGATTAATATGTGTGCTATCTTGTTTCTCCTTGGGTTTATCCTGTATAGGACTCTCTGGGCTTCCTGTATTTGGATGGCTGTTTCCTTTCCCCAATTAGGGAATTTTTTTGACTATATCTCAAATATTTTTTCGTATTTTTTTTCTTCTTCTCAGATCCCTTAATTCTAATGTTGTTATGCTTAATGTTGTCCCAAAGGTCTCTAAGGCTGTCCTCACTTCTTTTTGTTATTTTTTCTTTATTCTGCTCTGCTTCAGTTATTTCCACCATTCTACCTTCCAGCTCACTTCTCACTTATTTGTTCTTTAGCCTCAGATAGCCTGTTATTGGTTCCTTGTACTGTATTTTTAATATCAGTCCTTGTGTTTGTTGTTAATTGTCTATTTTTTTAATTCATATAGTTCCTTTTTAAACATTTCTTGTGTCTTCTCAATCTGTATTTCCAGTATATTTATCTATGCCTCCATTGTATTTTCAAGACTTGGGATCATCTTTACTATTGTTACTCTGAATTCTTTTTCAAATAGACTGCTTATTTCCTGTTCATTTGTTGGGTCTCATGGGTTTTTACCATATTCTTTCATCTGCTGCATGTTTTTCTGTTTTTTTCATTTTGTTTAATTTACTGTGTTTGGGGTCTCCTTTCTGCAGGCTGGAGGCTAGAGGCTAGAGGGTTGTAGTGCCTCTTAATTGTGAAGTCTGCCCTCCATGAGTGGGTAGGAACAGTGGCTTGTGAAGGTTCCTGCTTGGGAGGACCTGTGCCTGTGATCTGGTGGGTGGAGCTGGCTCTTGTCTCTCTGAAGGGCAGTGCAATGAAAGTAGTGTGATTTTGGATGTCGGTGGGCTTGGTATGGTTTTTGGCAGCCTTTCTGCCAATGGGAAGAGTTGTATTTCTGTTTTGCTAATGCTTTGGCATGAGATGTTGGGCACTGGATTTTCTGGCATTCAAGTGGGGCTTGGTCTTAGTGTTGGGGTAGAGGCTTTTGGGAGAGCTCTTGTCAGTTAATATTCCATGGGGTCAGAATTTCTCTGGTGGTCCAAAGTCCCGGATTTGAGTTTCCTACCACTGGGGTTCAGGCTCAACACCTTGCTGTAGCACTGAGACTTAGGAGGCCTCATAGCAGAGAAGACAAAACCTCAAGACTCATACTGAAAGCAGCATTCAATAGCCAAAGAAATTTGCACATTTACAAACAGAAAGAAAAGAAAAGACAAAAAGGGACAAAAATAAGAATCAAAGAAGAAGAAAGCAATAAAGACAGTAAAAATTGGAAAAAAAATAAATAAAATGAATTTATTTAAAAATAGATTATCTTAGAAAAACTAGGTATAAAAAATAAAAATGAAAGGAATAATAAAGAAAGAACATGAAAACAATATGAAAAAAGAAAGTAAAAAATGGGAAAAGGAAAAACAGAAAGGGGAAACAAAAAAAGAAAAATGCATAGAGAGTGGTAGTTCAACTTTTGCCTCCCTAGGAGGCCTTCCAGTACTTGACTGTTCTCTTGACCTGATGAGGGGGCAGCTCAAACTGCCACCCCCCCACCCCCCCATCTAATCTAGCCCTATTCCTGCATGTACTTATGTGCAGTAACACATGGTTGCCAGAGCTAGGAGGTTTTCTTTTGTGTGAATACTCTTTGTCCTTTTATAGATTCCACAGCCATAGAGTGTGAATACTCTGCCCTTTTATAGATTCCACAGCCATACAGTCTACCTAGTTGATTGTGTGGATTTATTCTGAAGCTTGTACAGCTGGTGGAAAAGTTTTTGATCTGCCTCCATAGTCATTTTGCCCCTGGACTTCAATTGTGGTTTTATCTCTACCTCTGCATGTGGGTCATCCACAGGAGCTGGCTCCTGAGGCTGATGTGAAGGACTTGGATCTGCCCCAGTAAGAACCATGCGTAGAGATGGCACAGCTGCTTGAATCACAGGGACCTTGGCAGCCCAAGGTATGCAGGAGAGACAGCAGCCACGGGTGCGGGAGATATGGCACTAGTAGGGTTTTTTCTAGTCTCTTGCAGTCTTGCCCCAGTGGGGACTTGGCGTGAAGGTGATGTGGCTGCTTGGATTGTGGGGAACCTGGTGGTGCCAGGTGTGCAGGGGACCTGGCGGCCACAAATGCAACTTTTGGTGCTGTTAGGTTTTTTTTTTTGGTGCTCTTAGGGTTTTCTTTTTCTTTTTCTAGCCTTTGGCAGCTCTGCCCCAATGAGAATCGAGCATGGGGGTAGCATGGCTGCTTGAAAAGCAGGGAACTTGGTGGCACCAAGTATTCAGGGAAGCTGGTGGGAGTGCTACTAGGGCCTTTTTCTGGCCTCTGGCAGTTGGCGTTCAAAGGGCTTCCCTGGCTGGTCCTTTGTTGCTTGATACAACAGGCGTTCAAAGGCCCCCACTGCCCCACCTCACCCCCTCGCTGGGGTCCTTCTCTATTGCTTGGCACAGCATATGCTTAAAGGGTCCCTCTGGCTGGACTCCTTCTCTATTGCTTGGCACAGCAGGTGCTCACTGGGTCACCCCTGGCTGGGGTCCACCTCTGTTGCTCAGTGCAGCAGATGCTCAAATGATCCCTCTGGCTGGGGTCCTTCTCTGCTGCTCTTCCGACCATCAGGCATTCAAAGACCACTCTCTCTGAGGTCTTTCTCCATATTGTTGGAGAAACAAAACACAGCTGTTGGCACCTATGTAGTAAGAGAGAGAGGCCACAGTGATGGCTCCAACCCCTGCATGTGATTCAGCAGTATCACCCTGCCTCCATGGCTCCCTGGCTTTCTTTCAAGGGTATTCCCTGCTTTGATCTCCCTCACACCCACCTGGGCCATCTACTTGCAGTTAACAGCAGTACTTGCCCCGGGATTGCTTTTGAATCCTTACACTGCTGCTCCCAGCCACTGTGCATCCCAGAGGACCTGTGTCCCTCTTTGGGGTACATAGGGCTGCCTTACAGATTATCTGCTTGGTTCTCACTCCATTAAGACTGTCACAGATCAGCTGCTTCACTCTCCAACAACTTCAAATGCCTGCCTACCCTTTGTTCCAAACTATTACTCTAATGTGGGAATCTCAACCCTGCTTCAGTTCCTTCAATCCCCGTGTGCAGGTCTAGTTCCATTCACTCACCTTTTTTCCCCTTCATTCCTTCATCCTATCGAAATATTATATTTACAAGGTAAACTTCAAGTCAGTTTTCATGACATTCTTTCAGTTACGGCATTGTTTCTGGTATGGAGATTGGGACAAAGTGCTATGTAATCATACTAGGTTGGTGCGAAAGTAATTGTGGTTTTACATTGTTGAACTTTGCCATTTGATATTGGAATACATTCTTAAGTAAATGTGATTATGTTACACATCATTTTAATGCACATTTCTTGCTTTTTCTTTTGCTAATAATCTATTTCTTAATGTTTATTTTATGTTTATTTTAGACTATAGAAATTCTGTTAGAAAAAAACAAGTTCGAGTGATATTGATCTTTTTTTTTTGAGTTCGAAATGGGTTGTAAAGCAGCAGAGACAACTTGCAACATCAACAACACATTTGGCCCAGTAATTGTTAACGAACATACAATGCAGTGGTAGTTCAACAAGTTTTGCAAAGGAAATAGAGCCTTGAAGATGAGGAACGCAGTGGCCAGCCATTGGAGGTTGACAACAACCAGCTGAGAGCAATCATTGAAGCTGATCTTCTTACAACTACATGAGAAGTTGCCGAAGAATTCAGCACTGACCCTATGGTCATTGGGCCTTTAAAGCAAATTGGAAAGGTGAAAAACTCAATAAGTGTTGGCCTTATGAACTGACCAAAAAAAAAAAAAATTAGTTTGAAGGGTTGTCTTCTCCTATTCTGTACAACAGCAACTAAGTATTTCTTGAACAGATCATTTTGTGCGATGAAAAGTAGACTTTATATGACAACGAGTGAGTTCTAGCTCAGTGGCTGGACAGAGAAGATGCTCCAAAATACCTCCCAAAGCAAAAAATGCACCAGAAAATGATCATGGTCACTGTTTAGTGGTCTGTTTCCCATCTGATCCACCACAGTTTTCTGAATCCTGGTTAAACTATTACATCTGAAAAGTATGCTCAACAAATTGATGAGATGCATTGAAAACTGCAATGCCTGCAGCTGGCATTGGTCACTCCGAGAATGGGCCTAAATCTTCCCCATGACAATGCCTGATTGCATGTTGTACAACCAGTGCTTCAGAAGTTGAAAGAATTGGGCAATGGAGCTTTGACTCATCTGCCGTATTCACCTGACCTCTAGCCAACCGACTACCACTTCTTTAAGCATCTTGACAACTTTTTGCAGAGAAAACGCTTCAACAGCCAGGAGGAGGCAGGAAATACTTTCCAAAAATTGATAAAATCCAAAAGCATTTTTTATGCTACCAGAATAAACAAAGTTATTTCTCTTTGGCAAAATGTGTTGATTGTAATGGTTCTTATTTTGATTAATAAAGATGTATTTGAGCCTAGTTATAATGATTTAAATTCACGATCCAACACTGCAGTTACTTTTGTACAAGCTAATATTTCAAGTTTATTTTTGTAATTTTTACTAGTATCATTACCATATAATTATGCTGCGATTGCTAGTTATATGGGGTAGGGAAATGTGTACCTTCAGTTTAGAAAGTGAAAAAATGAAACATTTAGTGGCAAAAATTGAATTGAGTCCCAAAGTTTTAAAGAAGATAGGAATGCCTTCTTTATCTAAAAAAAAAAAAAAATCGAAGACCAGAAACTGTAGCTTTGTTTAGGAAATTAACAACCAGTATAAAAATATACCAAAATAAAAAACAGGCAAAAGATAACATGATAACAGTATTGTGTGTCAAAGGAGTGGGTTTAGTAAATGACCTAAGAACACAGACAAGGTGAAAGATAAGTTTGATTAGGAAGTTGCACTATCTCATTTTTATGCACAAATTTTGAAGATATTTGCTTTAAGTACTTGTTCTCTTGTCACTATTCTTAAACTAGTGTTGTGTGAGGATTGTTAGAGAAGATATGGGTGAAACTCATGCCTGATCCTCATGAAGTTTTATTTCTTTTTAATTAGTAGAGTTGCATCCTGGAAAATATTGTAGTCTCTTGTGAATTAGATTAATGCTACCAATTCTCTATAAAAACAGTCTACTCTAGTCCTTTGATAAGGCACATGTCCTGATATGGGTAGCTCACATGGCCTCTCCTTGATGACATTAGAATTTTCTGCTGACTTCATGTTACTGGATTAATTACTATGGAATGCTTCCACGGTGCCTGCCCTTCTTCTGGAAGACTTTATCTTCATTTTATTTTATTTTTGTGCTGTTTCTTTTCCTTTCCTCCTCTTTTCAGAAGTGGATGAAATCAAATGAAGAAAAAGAAAGTAAAATTAATACAGGCAGTATATAGAAAAGAAAAACATCAAGTGCACTTTGCTAATTTTAAAACCCTAAATCTTTGTTACCCTTTCTTTGTAAAGTAAAAGATCCAGGTAAAACATCTAATTTTCTGAGTGAATAAATGTAGGTAAAATGTGTGTATTCACAGTTGTGTCCATTTTTTTGTGACCCCATGAATTGTAGCCTACCAGACTTCTCTCCAAGGAATTTTCTGGGCAAGAATACTGGAACAGGTTGTCATTTTCTCCTCCAGGGGATCTTTGTGACTCAGTGATCAAATCCACATCTCCTGTGTCTCCTGATTGGCACGTAGATTCTTCACCACTGATCCCCCTGGAAGCCTGTAGATAAAATTAGCCAGATGTTATTCCTTAAAGTTGGTAATACCCATACTCTATATAGTGATACAATTATCAATGTATTTCCTAAACATATGTATTTCCTAATCATATCAGTTTTCATTCCAATCCCAAAGAAAGGTAATGCCAAAGAATGTTCAAACTATTGCCCATTTGCACTCAACTCACATGCTAGCAAAGTAATGCTCAAAATTCTCCAAGACAGGCTTCAACAGTACATGAGCTATGAACTTCCAGATGTTTAAATTGGATTTAGCAAAGGCAGAGGAACCAGAGATCAAATTGCCAACATCTGATGAATCATAGAAAAAGCAAGAGTTCCAGAAAAACATCTATTTCTGCTTTATTGACTATGCCAAAGCCTTTAACTATGTGGATCACAACAAACTGTGAAAAATTCTTAAAGAGATGGGAATAACAGACCACCTGACCTGCCTCCTGAGAAATCTGTATGCAGGTCAAGAAGCAACAGTTAGAACTGGACGTGGAACAACAGACTGGTTCCAAATTGGGAAAGGAGTACGTCAAGGATGTATATTTTCACCCTGCTTATTTAACTTATTTGCAGAGAACGTCATGTGAAATGCCATGCTGGATGAATGAAGCACAAGCTGGAATCAATATTTCTGGGAGAAATATCAATAACCTTAGGTATACAGATGATATCACCCTAATGGCAGAAAGCAAAGAGGAACTAAAGAGCCTCTTAATGAAAGTGAAAGAGGAGAGTGAAAAAGTTGGCTTAAAACTCACCATTCAGAAAACTAAGATCATGGCATCTGGTTCCATCATTTTATGACAAATAGGTGATGAAACAATGGAAACAGTGAGAGATTTTCTTTTGTTTGGCTCCAGGATCACTGCAGATGGTGACTGCCGCCATGAAATTAAACGACCCTTGCTCCTTGGAAGAAAAGCTATGACCAACCTAGACTGCATATTAGAAAGCAGAGACCTTACTTTGCCAACAAAGGTCCATTTAGTCAAAGCTATGTTTTTTTTTTTTTTTTTTCTAGTAGTCATGTATGTATGTGAGAGTTGGGACTATAAAGAAAGCTGAATGCT